>NC_041381.1:430862662-430952468 GCF_002162155.2 Triticum dicoccoides
CGCAGAAGCAAATCCGGCGAGGTGGACGCCGCTGGCAGTGAATGGGCTACGGTACGCCGGTGGATGAGCAGTCTAGGGTTTCGAGAGGGGAGGGGAGAAAGGGCGATGAAGTACGGACGGCGTGATGTAAGATGCTCTGGTGCTGTGGAGTTAGTCGTTTTTGCGGGAGGGGGAGAGGAAATGGGGGTGCCGTGTAGTCGGGGGAACCGGAAGTTACCAAAGCAGCCCCGACCTATCATGTAGATGAGGGCGGTATTGTAACTGTTGGTCTCCGTGCACCAAGGACAAAAGGGGGATTTCACATGCTAAAGACTAAGGTGGCGGAAATTTTAGAAGGAGGCGGGAGATTTTGCCGCCCGCAGGATCATTTGTATCCAGTTTCAACTAATTTTGGACCGTGCTAGTGGGAAGGTCATGCTAGACTGTGTACACGGGGCACGCGTCAGCAGTTAATAACTGGTGTGAAGTCCACCCCAGAAAAAAGACAATAACTCGGGATGATGCGCCGATAACTTGGACGTTCACACGGGCGCGACCAATCATACGGGTGTAGTGGCGCGTTCTCAAAAAAAGGGATCAAACGCTCAACCTATGTATTTCTCGTGTAAATAGATAATTTGGTGCCATTGGTTATTTACTTTAAACATAATGCATTGACGTGTTAGTGTAGAGGCGCACAAAAAGAAATGGATATTGTAGTTAGCTACTTAAAAGTGTTACCTCATATGATTACATAGCCTCCATTTCATAAATTGCGTACCCGTTGAATTCATATATGAATATTACATATATTACTTCAAAATAGAAACTTAAATCATCCAAGACTAATGAATTTGAATGCAAGAGTAACAATGGTGCATGTGCATGATAGCTACATTGGTTGTTTGAAGAAACATCACTGTAACTTTGGCATGCACAAAAGGTTTATTTAAATAGAAAAAATATGATATGTGAGTGTCCAATCTTTACAACGTTGAATCGATATTGTACCTTTGGCCACGATATGAAGTAGATATTGACTTATGTTCAAGCGATGCACGTCCATGATCGCTAGATAGTGATACATGAATGAATTGTGCAATGTCTCTCACACGCATACATATCTCATTTCCCCGTGGGCATCAGAATCACACACACGCACTTCGTGTATTTCTCTCCCTCCGTTAGGGTTAAATTCTTCTTTCTACCCCGTCCTACAAGTCTCTCACACAGAAACACACACGCTCTCTATGTCTAACACACCCACCCCTTTAGTTCCGCCCACCTGAAGCCACTAATGTCTCAAAGTATAATAATGTCTCTCACACATATGCTATCTACAATCCCTTAATATAGCTAGATATGTGTCACACAAACTCCTTCTCACTACTAGCAAGATGCCCATGCGGTGCACGTAACATCAAGATGCATTTGTATGAGAAGTTTATCTTGTAGGAGAAAAGGATGAACGAGGGAATGCCTTATTTGCAAATGCGGAGAGGGGTGTGGGTATATTTTTGCAAAATTGCCATATTTTCCTTCCTGTCCGTCGGATATAAATCGGATGGCCTATATTGCAGGATGGCAGGAACACCATCATCACCAACTCTGTTTTTATAAGGGTAGAGATATGTGAGTGTCACTGCCCCCCCCACACAACACACCCACACTTCCCAACACCGAAGGAGTAGGGTGACACCTCGATCTTGATACTAATCTATCGACTGGCTTCTCTCTCAAACATACACACACACACAACCCGACACCGAAGGAGTAGGGCGACACCTCGATCTTGATACTAATCTATCGACTGGATTCTCTCTCAAACATAAACACACACACACTACCCAGCACCGAAGGAGTAGGGTGGCACATCGATCTTGATAATAATCTATCTACTCCTCTTTCAAACACACACACACACACACACACACACACTCGCTAGTTGTGCCTCTATGCCTACCGCGCACACTCTCGATACGTCTTTCTCTCCCCCCAACAATGACAGCAGAAGGGTGACAACTCGATTTGATCATAATCTGTCAATTGGTTTCTCTCTCAAACATTGTGTCTCGGTGCCTCGCTCGGTAGCCCCCTCGATATGTAGACTTCTCACGCGCGCACAACTGTAGTGACGATGACGCTGAACCCAGTGTGCCTTCTTTTTACCGGCCTCATGTGATAGTTTTCATCCTGTTTTCTGTTAATTAACAAGGTAACTTTTTCTTTGTTACTGCTAGTGAATCTGAAATCATTCGGGGTAGACATAAAATATATCACTTCAACCCAATTATCGTAGCAACTATTTTAAAAGAAATTAGCTAGTTGCCCGTGTGTTGCATGGAACATCAAGATGCATTTGTATGAGTAGTTTATCTTGTGAGAGAAAAGGCTGAACGAGGGAAGGCCTTATTTGCGAACGTGGAGAGACGTGTGGGTATATTTTTCCAAAATTGCCATAGTTTCTTTCCTATCCATTAGATATAAATCCGACGGCCTATATTGCAGGATGGCACGCACACCATCATCACCAACTCTGTTTTCTACTCCCTCCGTCCGAAAATACTTGTCATCAAAATAGATAAAAATAGATGTATCTAAAACTAAAATACGTCTAGATATATTTCCTTTTATCCATTTTGATGACAGGTATTTCTGGACGGAGGGAGTATTTGTCTTTTTAGAGATTTCAACAAGTGACTATGACCGGACCTTACCAACATACTCAAAAAAGTAGTCCATAATTTTGATGTTACCCTCTTTTCTTGGCGGTGCAGTGCCATCTGGATACCTCATAAATAAATCAAGGACAAATCTGACCCCTTCCTGAAAAGACATACGTAGCAAAATGAGTGAATCTACACTCTAAAATATGTCTACATACACATCTGTATGTGGTAGTCCATTTGAAATCTGAAAAAGACAAATATTTAGGAACGAATGGAGTATATATAAGAGTAGACATGGAGATATATCTCCGGCATGGTCTAGAACAAAAATGTGCAGGGCTGGTTAGCGCTGGATGTTCACAACGCGATGACATGAGTTCGAATTCTGTCTTTTAACTTTAGATTTTTATATTATATATTACTCTACTTATTTAATATATACTTCTTTCGCTACTGTACTGACAGTGGAACCCACAGAGTACTTAGAATATTAAGGATGGACTTGTTTCTTTTTAACTTTCTGTACGAAACTGTAGCCACCCTGCAAGTCACATGTACACTGTACATGCAATTAAATTTTTATAGAGGGACAATCATACAGGCAATTAACTCAAATGGATTGGATGTCACTCTATTATTTCTAGCATAAAGAGCATCTCCAACGGCAGCCGGCAAATTTCCTCCCGCTTCCTTCCGCGGAGCACGACATCAAACGCCAGCGGCATACATTTATACAACTCTAACCAACCAGATGAAATTCGTGCAAACACGGACTGATTTCATATAAGCATGAAGGATTTCGTATAAAAAAGCCGGATCTTCATATAAATATGATGGATTTCATTACATTTACATGAACTAAGAGGTGCCAATCCGCTCTCTTGTATAATTAATACTCCCTCCGTCCGGAAATACTTGTCCTAGAAATGGATATATCTAGACTTCTTTTAGTTCTAAATGGCCGCCTGCGGATCCCTTTGTCTTCCTCATGTCCGTCAGACACTTGCAGGGTCGACGAAGGTCCTCGGAAGAGATGAAGCAGCAAAGAAACCACTTGAATCCGCGGTCGTCGCCTCGGCGGTGGCCTTCATGGGTCCCAAGTGGCGGCGGCCTCCCGTGTTCTACTTCTCCTCGATGATGGCGGCGGACACGGAGAAGCTGGCCAACGACTCGTCGCTCTCCACACCCCCGAATTCTGTCTCTGCCTGCATGGCGCTGCCGCAGGCACGGGAGGCGCGCCCACAAACACAGGAGGCGCGGCCGCCGCAGACACTGGTGGTGCGGTACGACGCGGCAGCGACGGCGCCCGTACCGGCGTGCTCGCCGCCGTGCCGGCGTGGAGCAACTCGCCACTCCTCATCGAGCTGAACTAGAGCGGCGAGTTGCCGAACCACGCGTCTGCTTGGGGCGGCAACTGGCTTCGTCGGGCCAAGCGAGGTTGGTGAAGCACCGAGCGGCCTCGCCCATATCCGGAGGGCTCGGTGGGCCATCCAGCCGGGTAATATACCGGAGAACGGCTCATCGGAAGTCATCGGAAGGTTGGAGAAAATGGTGAAGGAGGAGATGGGGGAGCGGCGGAGGGGTGCGATTCTTGCCCGCTGTCTGTCTGGCCCCGTGTAAATAGAGGGCGGACGGTAGGAGATTGGCCGGCGTCTGTCCTCGTTTAAACTAAGGGCAGACGGGAGGAGCTCGGTCGGTGTTGCGTTTAATTCCGGCCCGCTCATGAACGGACGTGTGGCCGGAGTAGGATTCTCGGTTTGCATGCGGGTTTAACGGAGGGATTTAATGGAGGCGCCGGGCGTGCAGCGGGCGGCGCAGTACTATTTGATTTGACAGCATTAGTGAGTCGTCAAATCACAAAGGTCCTCGCCTCTCGTGAAACCGACCGAGCTAGACTGCCCCGCCCTCTAGCCTTTTAAAAAATGTATATACTCCACTGTTGTACAGTAGTAGTATCGATGGATTGCGCCATGGAGCAAAACTTGAAATTAAAAAAAAGGTGGTACATATAGAGAGCGCTCGTGAACTATGTGTCATGTACATGGCAATAAATAAAGTACTACATGATACTAAGGCTGGTCGTAATGGGAGTATCATAGGTAGTATCATGCATGCCAATTAAGCAATTTTGATGAGGTGTCATTGAATTAAATGAGGAAAGAGGAGCTTGAGTATCATATACTACTTTGTGTCATGCATGGCAATAAATGTAGTCCTATATGATACCAACATATGATACCATGCATTATGGATGTAGTATCATACACTAGTATCATATGCATACAAGCCCCACATCTCTTCTTGGTTGATTCCTCTATTTATGTCAAAAAATAAGAAACAACGTGAGAGTTAATGCACCACGCCTATGTGTTTACTAGTAGGAGTATTTGGTTTTCGTAAGATGACTTAATACTCACCTACTACCTCCGTCCTGGTTTATTGGTCCTCTTTGTAATCTGTGCCAAATTTTGACCATAAATTTAACTAACAAAATGCTCATGCATGTCACAAAAAATTATATATTTGAAAACTATATGAACCCAACGTTATAATTTTTGTTAACATGCACTAACATTTTGTTAGTTAAATCTTTGGTCAAAATTTAGCACAAACTACATAGGGGACTAATAAACCAGGACGGAGGTAGTACACGGATGGAGTATTTGGTTTGACAGCGGGTGGCGCAGTTCCCGATACGGCTTTAATGCAGACGAGGGAGGGAGTAGCGGTTCTCGATATGTTGAACGGCCAATGCATCCTCCTTCAATTAATGCATGAGGGAAGTAATGGAAGGAGGCCCGGGAAAAGAGGTTTCATGATGTGAATGCAACATAGTTTGCCCTCATTGCCCTCATATAAAGGCGCCCCTCCATTCCAATGCATCTACCACATCATACGCACCTAAGCATTTGCCTAAGCACCTACACTAAGCGCAAAAGAGCTCGCTCCAGACCCATGGCGGCGATGCGCGTGAGCGGCCAGTGACTGTGCCAAATGGTCTACGACGCCGGCCTGTGGCATGGCGCGAAGGATCGTCTCCAGACGGTGTTGGAGACCGGCTGGTGGATGTCCGCCGTCGACGCCAACTACGACTCTCAGTTGGACCAGATGATCGTTGCCACCAGCAACAAGTTCACCGTCCTCAAGAAGCTCACGGACGACATCACCGTACTCCTCCAGCCCGCGCGCCCGGGCTCCTCATTGCCTGCCACCCTAATCGGCCTCCATGGCCGGAACCTCTTTCAAGCACTGGTGGTCCTGCGACTGCCCGCCGACTCCACGAAAAATGTCCACCTGGAGGTCGCGCTCGCCGCGAGGCGCCTCGCCCTGCAAGAATTCGTCAACCTACACATCCACACGTAGGAGCAAATCGTGTACATTGGTATCTACAAGGCCAGTGAGGACGCTACGACGTTGGCCTTCCTCAACCGACTGGAAGCCTTGGATGCCTTTGTTGAGAAGCACCTCGACCTCGCCACAAAAGCCGCCGCTCCTTAGCCGCCGGTCGGTGGCCCGGCGCACTAAGTTGAGGAGGAGGAGGTCGTACGTTCGTGGATCCATCTTTCTTCTTGCCTTCTGTAACCACCACTGTGATCGCATCATCATGGCCTTAATTATTATTGTGCTGTTGCATTCTCGTTCCAGTCAATACCAACATGTGCGACCCCTTTGCTTAATTCTATGCATCACTGTAACTAGTACTCCATCCGTCAATTTATAAATTGTGCTTACCTTTTCCATCAACTTCGTGCAACGCGCGGGCATCTTGCTAGAAACACTAGAATATGTCTATATAATCCGTATGTGATACTCCATTTGAAATATCAAAAAAGACAAATATTTAGGTACGGAGGGAGTAATATATTAGGAGTATATCAAAACAATAGTGATTTCTTCCAAGTTTGTGAACAAATACTACTATTCTACTACTTTGGATCTGTCGCAATGCACGGGCACATTGCTAGTAAAAGGAAAAGGCCTGCCGCATTCGCATCGCACCCCCACACGCCCGGGAATCGGGAGTACAACATGGCCCATCCAGCACGACACATAGCTTAGGGAAGGCGTGTTGCCTTCCTAGCATTTTCACTTTCATGTGGGACCGCCGTTGAGCAAACCGACACCCCGCCCGCTACCGAGTTGGAAAACAGAAACAAGGGGAAGATCTAGCTGTAGCACGGAAGCCAAGAAAATTTGTGTCAGACGGGGCTCGTTGATAGAGTAGGAGCATTCCGTACTAGTGCTACTCCTACTAGTACTACCAAGTTTGTACTCCTAATACTATATTACTAGTACTACCACTATACAACTACTAGTAGATATGTGCACGGCACAAAATCGTTGGAACAAAAAACAGGAAGATCTTGTTTTGGGTGATTTATCTTTTTTTCAATCAATGTAGTATGAATAATATGATGTGGGGGGCACCCATGAAGCTTATGTGGCTTGGTTGCATGGCTACGGAAGGTTAGAGAAAAATAAATAGATAATGTGTTTACAGTGCACTCCACTAAATAGATATACTTTGGATCCACTGCAACGGACCGACACATCTATATCTATACCCCCTATATAGTGTGTGAAAAACTTTGAAACTTGGTCGTTGGATGAAGCCAATCCGACGGTACAAAGATGGCAAATCCGAGCACTACTGGCCGTTGGATATCATCCACCAGATTCTGCCACATGTATAATCTAGAAGACTCCATGGTTGAACTTAATTCATGACTAACTTTGCCACAACTAAGCTTAGGAAAAGTTATTAGTTCTTCAAAATGAGAGCCACAAGTTGGCAAGCCCTAGGGAATCTTTCCACATTTTTTGTGTGTATGTCATGTGGGGCCTTAATGTGGCTTGCCTAAGGTGTGGCTTGAACCAAACACTCACCTAAGTTAATCAAACTTGCCTAACCTTACATTCCACCAGATTTTGCCACATGTTAGAATCCAGAAAACTCCACATGTAGAAGCATATTGCACAAACCACTAGAATCTCATGCGTGCAATGCACGTGTACCTTACTAGTACTAATTGGTAGTAGTAAGAAACAAATTCCAGTTTTGGCACGAGCTCGTACTGCGGGAGCACCACAAGGCCTGCCGCAGGAGTTACATTTCCCTCTTAGGGCCCACAGGACGGAACTTCAGTGGCTTAGTGCCTGGCCTATGAGTCAATGACATGCGGACCTTAAATGCGGCTGGCCCACATGTCATTCTCATGGTGGTGGCGTGGTTCGCGACTCACTCATTCGAGATGAACCGGCCGGAGTACGGATGAAAATGTGTCACAGCCGCTGGATGAAAATTTGATGGTGCGGGAGTACAGATCGGAGCACAACAGCGGAGCAGGAAAACCACGTCCAATCGGGTGTGTCTGTGGTAGAAAGTTGATGGTCGCCGCAGTTCAGCTGGCCCGCATGTCATACACACAAAGGCAGAGGAGCGGTGGGACCGAGAGGGATGAGGGGCACGAACAATCCTACCATTCCGTCACTGACATGTGGGACCCATAAGCGCGGGTCCCACCTGTCAGCGAAGGAAAGGCAGGGCAAGGCAGTGCTAGCCACGTCAGAGGATCCATGTCCACGTCGGGGGACGTCGTGCCGTGGGTTGGAGCGGCATCGTGGGAATCGCGTGTGGGTGTGGCAGTGGTAGAAACAAGAAACATGATGGTCGCCGTGGTTCAACTTCCATGGACAAGCTGTCGTGTCTGCTGACACATGTATATCAAAACTAGAGTGTTTATATTTCAAGCACGTGAACAAGTATTATTCTACTAGTTTGGATCCATTGCAACGCACGAGCCAGCACATTGGTAGTGGTAGTGTCCATCTCTATCTCTAGAGGCCTTCCCTCGTTCATCCTTTTCTCTCACAAGATAAACTACTCATACAAATGCATCTTGATGTTCCATGGAACGCACGAGGATGTTTCCTTGGGGGTCTCTCCAGCGCGGCGTGGCCGTAGTTGCAAGTTGACGCCCCTTGAGATGCCGACGTTGAGGGGCACTCGAATTTCCTCCGATGAGTAGGTAAGATGAGTTTGATCACATAGTAAATGGATTCTAAAGACTACTTTCGTGTCCATTTGCTAATTCTCCCCCTGCCCACTGTTTCACAGGCTAGGCTCGGTGCAAGTTGGGCTGTACTTTTAACAAACTGTAAATGGGCTCTAGTAAATTCCATTAGAATTGAAAAATGGGTTGTACATTCTTACAAATCGCAAATGGGCTATATGTTCTTTGCCAAATCTGAGCTGTGGGCCTATTAAGTTGACGCGTACCAAGGGCTTTGTCAACTTAGTCAAGATAAACGACTCTAGCTGCAGTGATCATACGATGTCCATCCAACGACTGTAGTGCTTCTTCAACCTCTGGTCTTCTTGCACCAGCCGCCCAAAGCAGCGCCGGTCGTGTCGCGTGCTCCTGCCTCCCGTGGCCGGCTGTGATGCCGCGGAGGCCTCACCGCCTCATACTACTCCCACGCTAGCCAGGCCATCCCTCTACTCACCCACACCCCCTGTTATTCTACGGCGACGACACCCTCACACCGCAGCCAAACCAGTGAACCCTCGTACTCCTCTCCGCACGGGCTACCACTGCTGCGTCTTCCCCGGCTCCGCGTCGTCCCCTTACTAGGCCTCGCTGTCGTCCAGACCACCGCCCTGGTGCTCTCGGCGCGGCGTGGTCAGCGTGGTCAATGACCGACTTCCATCGGAAGAGTACTGTACGTGCAGAGGCTGACAGCTGGGTCCAGGCGGCCGCAAGAAAGTGCCTCCTTATTACGTGCAAAATAATTATTCCTCCACCTGACAGCAGGGACCCATCGGACGGGCCACCTTATTTCATGAAAAAAACATTTCCCCCTGACTGTTGGGACCCACCGGACGGGCCAGCGTATTTCACGAAAAAAACATTCCCCGCGCTGTCAGCTCGGACCCACCGGAAGTGCCTCCTTATTATGCACAAAAAAAATGAATACTCCCCCTGCTAGCTGGGACCCACAATGGTGGGAGGCTGACTTGTGGGCCTACTAAGTTGACTAGGACGGGGGCCTTTGTCAACTTTAGTCCATATGAACGATTCTAGCTCTAGTGACCGTATGATGTCCATCCAACGGCAGTAGTGCTTCTTCAACCTCTGGTCTTCTTGCTCCAGCCGCCCAAAGCAGCGCCGGTCGTGCCGCATGCTCCTCCCTCCCGTGGCCGGCTGTGCTGCCACGGAGGCCTCACCGCCCCCTACTATTCCCACCGCTGGCCAGGCCCTGCGGCGACGGCAGCCTCACACCACAGCCGAACCAGTGAACCCTCGTACACCTCTCCGTGCGGGCTTCCACTTATGCGTCTTCCTGGCTCCCCGTCGTCCCCTTCCTAGGCCTCGCCATTGTCCACCGCCCTGGTGCTTTCGGCGCAGCGTGGTCAACGTGGTCAAGGAACGACTTCCATCGGACGTGGACTATACGTGGAGAGGCTGACAGCTGGGTCCACGGCCGCAGCAAGGAAGTGCCTCCTTATTATGCAGAAAATAATGATTCCTCCACCTGACAGCTGGGACCCACCAGACGGGCCATTGTATTTCACGAAAAAACGTTTCCCCTGACTGCTGGGACCCACTAGCTACATCTTCACATGCAAGGAAGTGCGTCCGGGCAAAAAAACAAAACGATTCGCCCCCTGACCACTGGGACCCACCAGCGACACCTTCGCACGCAAGGAAGTGCGTCCGGGCAAAAAAAATGATTCGCCCCCCTAACTGCTGGGACCCACCAGCTACATCTTCACACGCAAGGAAGTGCGTCTGAAAAAAAACGATTTGCCCACCTGACTGCTGGGACCCACCAGCTACATCTTCGCAGGCAAGGATGTGCTGACAGTCGGGACCCACCTGGTCGAAGCGTATGTAGCGTTGTCATTCTGGTCGCGAACGTGTATGTACATACTGGTCGATGTAGAGGCACGCACGTATCGTAGTAGAGGCGCGCACGTGTCGTAGTAGAGGCGCGCACGTAGCATGTACACGTACGTACAACAGCGAGGGTGCAAGAAAGAAAATACGGCCACGTACATACATACGGGCAGGGTCTCGAACGCCTACTCACGCATACGTACATGGCTGGGTCGGAACAGAGAAACAACATCGTCATCGTGTTCATGGGGAGCCAACTGGCTGGGTCGGAACGGAATGCGTGGTTGTGTTCATTGGGAGGGCTTGGACGGAACATGCGATGGAAACAAGGCCTGGTGTACCGCACAACGGAGGAAACGGACCTCCTACATTTAGAACAGGGTCCTGTTGATCGAGAGGGGTGTGGCGTACCGCAAAACAAAGGAAACAGACCTCCTACGGTCGAAACGGGGGTCCTGTTGATCGGGAGGGGTGTGGCGTACCGCAAAACGGAGGAAACGGACCTCCTACGGTCGAAACGGGGGTCCTGTTGATCGGGAGGGGTGTGGCGTACCACAAAACAGAGGAAACGGACCTCCTACGGTCGAAACGGGGGCCCTGTTCATCGGGAGGGGTGTGGCGTACCGCAAAACGGACGAAACGGACCTCCTACAGTCAAAACGGGGGTCCTGTTGATCGTGAGGGGTGTGGCGTACCGCAAAACGGAGGAAACGGACCTCCTACGGTCTAAACGGGGGTCCTGTTGATCGGGAGGGGTGTGGCGTACCACAAAATGGGACTCCACTGGATACTGTTCATTTCCACCGTCGACAGCCTCCAGCCTCCACTGGCTACCGTCGACCTCCTCCAGCCTCCACGGGCTCCTGTTCATCCAGCCTCCACCGCACGCTACTCCACCAGCTACTATTCAACCACCCCTCCACCGTCTACTGTTCATCTAGCCCTCCATCGTCTACTGTTCATCCAGCCCTCCACCGTCTACTGTTCATCCAGCCCTCCACACCACGGGGTCCTGTTCAACCACCCCTCCACGGCCACCCCTCCACCGTCTACTGTTCATCCAGCCCTCCACACCACGGGGTCCTGTTCATCCAGAGGCAACGTCACTGATCACTGTTCATCCAAACCCCCCGCAACGCTCACTGTTCATCCAATCGATCAGCTTCAGTTAGCAGCAGTAGCGAAGGAATCGCTCCATCGGGTTCAGTTAACAGCCATCGATCGATCACTCGGGTTCAGTAACGCGTAGCCTGTAGTGCAATCGCTCGGGTTCAGTTAGAGCCCAACGCCTCGCTCGGGTTCAGTTAGAGCCAACGCCTCGCACGTGTATGAGAGAAACGCACATCGCTCGGTCCCCGACCTCCCACCGTAACCGGCAACTCCCCAAAATTTTCCTCCCCCTCTCTTCTACCATGGTTTTTTCCGTTATGGACGGCCCAAAGAATGTCATGCAGCTGCGTCTCCGGCCCGCCCAGGACAAAAAGCCCATTTTCTGTCATGATTTTTTGTCATAGAAGTAGGAGCCCACCACATCTATGATGATACCGGGTTTTGTCACAATTATCGTCATAGAAGTGTCATATGTATGACAGAAAAAAATCGTTCGGCCCAAAATGTCACGGATGTGTCTTTTTTTTAGTGGATGCCCAATCCCAAAATGAATTTTTTTACTTTATGTTGTCAAATAATTAATTCCTTGGAAAGTGTTGGTACAGCTAGTCGTGGAGTGTGAAAGTATGGTGGAAAAAGGAATAAACTTTATTTTATGTTTGGGAACCGCCTATGATATATCTAGCATGGAAAGTGTTGGGAATTACTTAGTCGTTTTCATTGACGGGAAAAGCCTATGTCAAATTATAGACTATTGCTTTGAATCATTCAAGTCCAAATGTCCATGCTACAAAAGAAAGATTAAATGATGAATATGATAGGTAGCTTTCCACAACAAAAATTCCGTTTTCAATTGCTACTTTATCATGATAAGTTTTATGAGAAAGAGTTGTTGTTATGATGCTAGGAAAAGTGATTGAAATTATAATTGATCAAACTAATGCACTTTGCTAGTATTCACACTTCATAAATTATTTCTTTTATAATTTACCTACTCGAGGACGAGCAGGGCTTAAGCTTGGGGATGCTAATACGTCAACAACGTATCTATAATTTATGAAGTATTCATGCCATTTTTACAACAATTTTATATGATTTCAGAATGATTTGCATGGAACTAACCCGGACTGACATTGTTTTCAGCAGAACTACCGTGGTATTATTTTTTGTGCAAAAATGGAAGTTCTCCAAATGAGCTGAAACTTTTTGATGATTTTTTTTGAACAAAAGAGATCCCTGAAGCTTCATGGGAGGGCTACAAGAGCCACGATGAGGGCACAACCCACCAGGGCGCACCTGGAGCCCAACCCAAGGCGTGGTGGGTTGTGCTCACCTCAAGGCCCATCTTCGTGTGATTCCAACGCTGAAAAATCCTATAAATACCAAAAAACCCAGAAATAACCCTAGATCGGATGTTCTGCTGTCGCAACCCTCTGTAGGCACGAAAAACCAATCTAGACCCTATTCCGGCACCCTACTGGAGGGGGAAATCATCACCAGAGGCCATGTTCATCATCCCTATGGTCTCCATGATGCGGAGGGAGTACTCCACCCTCGGGGTTGAGGGTTTGTACCAGTAGCTATGTGTTTAATCTCTCTCTCTCTCTCTCGCGTGTTCTTGAGATGGCACGATCTTGATGTATCGTGGGCTTTGTTAATATAGTTGGATCATATGGTGTTTCCCCCTCTCTATCTTGTTGTGATGAATTGAGTTTTCCCTTTGAGATTTCATTTTATCAGATTGAATACTTTTATGGATTTGAGAGCACTTGATATATGTATTGCATATGAATATACGTGGTGACAATGGGGTATTATATTGATTCACTTGATATATGTTTTGGCACTCAACTCGCGGATACCCGAGGTAACATTGGGGTATCTATGCATAGGGGTTGATGCACGTTCTCGTCTTTTGTTTCTCCGGTAGAAATCTTGGGGCACTCTTTGAGGTTCTTTGTGTTGGATTGAGTATTATGAATCTGAATTTTCTTTGGTGTTATTTTAGTACGAACTCTTGATAGATCGATCAGAAAGAATAACTTAGTGTTACTTTTAGTACGAACTCTTGATAGACCGATCGGAAAGAATAATTTTGCGTTATTTTAGTATGAACTCTTGGATAGATCAATTGGAAAGAATAGCTACACACAATTTATTCTTATGTTCTCCGCTAGATAAGAACTTTGAAGTGATTCTTCATCGCATGTTGAGGGATGGTTATATGATCTAATTATATTAGCAATGTTGAGAGATTGCACTAGCGAAAGTACAGACCCTAGGCCTCATTTCCAAGCATTGCAATATCGTTCGTGCTCCATTTTATCAATTGCCACCTTGCTGTTTTTTATTGTTCCTATTACAAAAATCGATATCTACTATCATTACTACACTTGTATCACCATCTCTTCGCCAAACTAGTGCACCTATGCAAATTACCATTGTATTTGGTGTGTTGGGGAGACAAGAGACTTTTTATTATTTGGTTGTAGGGTTTTTTGAGAGAGACCATCTTCAACCTACGCCTCCCACAGATTGATAAACCTTACGTCATCCACTTGAGGGAAAAATGCTTATTGTCCTACAAAACTTTGCGCTTGGAGGCCCAAAATGAATCTACAAGAATAAAGTTGCATAGTAGACATCATGCCTTCTCCGAGTGTTACTCTGGTGGCACCGTTGAACAATGCATGATCTGGTGCATCACAAGGAGCTGGGGAACCCACCCACGGGCGGCGAGGCTGCTGCCAGGCCAGCCAGAGCCACCACAGTCGTAGGGTGCCGCTAAATTTCAGTAGATTCAGAAATCCCAGTCCCCCGTGCTGCATCGGTGAGCACACTTGAGCCCAATTCAGCTTGCATTGCCCTCCGGCCAGCTCCTGATCACCCGCCCAGAGGAAACGCCAGCGGACCTTGTCCACATCCTTGAAAAACTTGATTGGCGCCGGGAGGACGGCAATCGCATAAGTGGGCATAGCCATCTGCACGCACTAGACGATCACTAATCTGCTGGTTGTGGACAACAGGTGACCCCTCCAGCCTGCTAGGCGCGCACGGATACGGTCGAGGATGAACTGAAGATGAACCAACGGCAACCTAGAGATGGTGATCGGCAGGCCTAGATAAGTCATAGGGAAGCCTACGATTCTACCTCTGAAACCATGGAGCACGTCCTGCAGGTCTAAGCCCTCACAACGAATCGTGGCAACATATGATTTTGCTGGGTTTATCTTAAGTCACGTGGCTTCACCGAAGAGCTTGATAATGGCCATGAGATTGTCAATTTCCTGTCGACTAGGGTTGGCGAAAAGAATCGCATCATCGACGTAAAGGCTGACTTTGGTATTGATGCGGGGATCAGGGAGGGGGGCAAGGATGCCTTGTTCAGTAGCCACTTGGAGGAGACGATGTAGTGGATCTATAGCTAGGATGAGTATGTATATATAGTCATGTGGCTTCACTGATTAGATGGGGTAATGTGTGTAACTATACATATGTACTCCCTCCGTAAAGAAATATAAGAGCGTTTAGATCACTAACAGGGGGAGTACTTCGGTACTTATTTGTTTGTTGTTTAATTGTTGGGACACTAATTTTTACTGTTTATTTGCATAACCGATCACCAAAATCTAAAACGATGAAACAATGGTATTACAAAAAAAATCTTGCACTATGGCAAGTAGGAGCAAGCTTTACCTTGAGGAGTGCTGCGGTGCACCCAGTGAAAATGTTTACAATTTCTGATGCATATCAAAAGAGTGAGATTAGAACTTAACCTTTGAATTTAAAAGGGAAAAATAGTCTATTCATCTCTAACTAGTACTCATTTTGTCCCATAACATAAGATGCTATCAATAACATCTTATATTATGAGATGGAAGGAGTACTTTGCTTCCCATAAAAGGCGCAACTTTTGGTGGTACATGTCGCTCCGTCAGCACCCCACGCCATTGTCACCATGTTCAATAGAGATGAGGTCGCTCCTCCCCCACTCCACGCGCGAGTACCAACAAACGCAAAAAAATGAACTCGTTGTCCCTGGTGCAAGTGGTGCAATTCGTAAACACAATCATAATCGGTTATCTTTGCTCTCTATAAAATTCAAATCGGTGGTTTTGGCGAGCCAGGCTCGCTCGAGCCACGCGTGATGAGTGCACGCATGCTTGGGGAAGCGCGAGAGATGATGTGACATCTCATAACTCCCCACGCTCTCTCCCGTCACCTCCCTTGGTAGTTCACTATCTCTCTCTCTCTCTAGAGAAAATGCCATCAACCCGACTTCAAATTAATGAAGCCATCAACCAATTAGGAAGGAATGATGGATACAATGGTGTTGTAGTGAAAAGATACAAGCTTGAGAGCAAGCATAAAAATTACAGAGGGAACAATTGCCCCGCTAACAAATGAAGCATCTTGATCAAGCCGAAGACTCCTCGCAGACCAGATTGGCATCTGCAGAAGCCATCGAGGAAGCACCGAACGAAGTGAAGTAACAAACATGCCACCGCTGAATGAGCACAAGCCAAGCCGCTAAGTCAACCTAGCCACGGTCTTGCTGCTGGAGGGAGACCACTATCTCCCATCGCCCAAACTAGGAACCGTAACACCGGTCGGCAGCTCGCAGAGTGACCTAGCAGGGAGCCACAAAGTATAGCAGACATACGCCTTCACAACCAACACCACCGGTGACCCCAAAGGATACCCCCATCTACCACCGACAACCGCCAGCGCAGAACAGGCCCACGGCCCCCACCCACCCCAAGGCGCTGCCTCGAGGAATGTACACGACGCCTTGGCGCCGCCTGTGCCCGACCAGGCATGGCCAAGGCTTTCACTCGAGGAATTGGGGGAGGATATGGTGTGGGAGGAGGGAGACCGAACGTCCCCTCAGGAGGGAAGACGGTGCATGAGCGTCACCGTCGACGACGAGGTCGAGGCGGGGTTGACTAGGGGTTTCCCCCTTCCCTAATAACCTCCCAACACCATGCCCTCAAAACTGTCCTACACCGACGACCAAGTGGAGGCCGAGGGCAGAGACAACAAGAACATGGGAGGCCTATGGAGGGTCACTGAGATCCAGATTTGGCACGACCGCCAGAGCAGGCCCCGCCACGAGAAGCCTCCGCCGCCCTCGCGCCAACCATGCGGCCACCAGGGACAGGCAACACCCGCAGCGCCACCCACCGGCGAGGTCACCTCCGCCATCCCTCTTAGGGCTGCCGCCCCGACTTCCGACGCTCCTCGCCTTGAGGCAAGGACCTCACCACCACCTTCACCGACGAACACACAACAACACCGGTGTGCGCCTCAGGTGGCGGCAGGGAGAGGGGTGTGGAAAGGGGACTGATGGCGGCTAGGGTTAGGTCACCCTAGGGGCACGACACGAGAGCCGCGGAGGGGGTGATCCACACACACAGATACACACACACTCTACCCCCTTACCGCCCCTTCCCCGATGGCAGAGTGATACGTCTCCAACGTATCTATAATTTTTGATTGCTGCATGCTACTTTATCTACTGTTTTAGGCAATATTGGGCTTTATTATCCACTTTTATATTATTTTTGGGACTAACCTATTAACCGGAGGCCCAACCCAGATTTGCTGTTCTATGCCTATTTCAGTGTTTCGAAAAGGAATATCAGACGGAGTCAAAACGGAACGAAATCAACTGGAGAAGTTATTTTTGGAAGGAAAGCCACCCGATGGACTTGGAGTGCACGTCAGGAGATACGGGAGGTGCTCACAAGGGTGGGGGGCGCCCCCTGGGTGCGCCCCCTTGCCTCGTGGGACCCCCGTAGCTCCACCGACGTACTTCCTGCACCCATATATACCTACGTGTCGTAAAACTTCCAGAACATAACATAGATCAGGAGTTCTGCCGCCGCAAGCCTCTGTAGCCACCAAAAACCAATCGGGACCCTGTTCCGGCACCCTGCGGGAGGGGGATCCCATCACCGGAGGCCATCTTCATCATCCCGGTGCTATCCATGACGAGGAGGGAGTAGTTCACCCTCGGGCTGAGGGTATGTACCAGTAGCTATGTGTTTGATCTCTCTCTCTCTCTCTCGTGTTCTCTCTCATGTTCTCTCTCATGTTCCCTCTATGGCACGATCTTGATGTATCCCGAGCTTTTCTATTCTAGTTGGATCTTATGATGTTTCTCCCCCTCTACTCTCTTGTGATGAATTGAGTTTTCCCCTTTGAAGTTATCTTATCGGATAGATTCTTTATGAGAACACTTGATGTATGTCTTGCCGTGATTATCTGTGGTGAAAATGGGATATCATGTGCCACTTGATGTATGTTTTGGTGACCAACTTGCGGATTCCACCCATGAACCTATGCATAGGGGTTGGCACACGTTCTTGACTCTCCGGTAGACACTTTGGGGCACTTTTTGAAGTACTTTTATGTTGGTTGGATGAATCTGAGATTGTGTGATGCATATCGTATAATCATGCCCACGGATACTTAGGGTGACAATGGAGTATCTAGGTGACATTAGGGTTTTGGTTGATTTGTGTCTTAAGTTGTTATTCTAGTATGAACTCTATGATGGATTGAGCGGAAAGAATAGCTTTATGTTATTTTACTACGAACTCTTGAATAGATAGAACAGAAAGGATAACTTTGAGGTGGTTTCATACCCTACCATAATCTCTACGTTTGTTCTCCGCTATTAGTGGCTTTGGAGTGACTCTTTGTTGCATGTTGAGGGCTTGTTATATGATCTATCTACTTATTATTGTTGAGAGAACTTGCACTAGTGAAAGTATGAACCCTAGGCCTTGTTTCCTATCATTGCAATACCGTTTACGCTCACTTTTATTGCTTGCTACCTTGCTGTTTTTATTATTTCAGATTACAAAAACCTATATCTACTATCTATTTTGCACTTGTATCTTCATCTCTTCGCCGAACTAGTGCACCTATACAATTTATCATTGTATTGGGTGTGTTGGGGACACAAGAGACTCTTTGTTATCTGGTTGCAGGGTTGTTTGAGAGAGACCATCTTCATCCTACGCCTCCTACGGATTGATAAACCTTAGGTAATCCACTTGAGGGAAATTTGCTACTGTCCTACAAACCTGTGCACTTGCAGGCCCAACAACGTCTACGAGAAGAAGGTTGTGTAGTAGACATCACAGAGCCATCGTCTCGCCGCGCCCCACCCACTCCCGTCGTCGCCCGCAGTAACCCCATCTAGGAGAGGTAGATTGCTAGCCTCTCCTCCTCCAGACGGGACCTCGCCACGGCTCTTTGGTGGTCGTCTCCATTATACACCATGTCGTCGCCCTAGGCAATTGCAGCACCACCGCCGCTCGCTCCAGCTCTACCACCGATGCCGGACCTCGTCGTCTTGGGCTCCACTCCGGCGGGGATAGAATACCCGCTGCCTCCATCCTTTGCGGGCAATTGGTATAAGGGGAATATTTAGGAATTTATAAAAGTGGAATTAGGACAAGAGGTGCCATGAGGGTCCCACAAGCCTGAGGGCGCCTCCTGATACGTCTCCAACGTCTCTATAATTTTTGATTGCTCCATTCTACTTTATCTACTGTTTTGGACTATATTGGGCTTTATTTTCCACTTTTATATTATTATTGGGACTAACCTATTAACCGGAGGCCCAACCTAGAATTGTTCTTTTTTTGCCTATTTCAGTATTTCGAAGAAACAGAATATCAAATGGAGTCCAAACGGAATAAAACCTTCGGGAACATGATTTTCTCACCGAACGTGATCCAGGAGACTTGGACCCTACTCCAAGAAGTGCCAGAGGCGGTCACGAGGGTGGAGGGCGCGCCCCCTGGGCGCCCCTGCCTCGTGGGCCCCCTGTTGCTCCTCCGACGTACTCCTTCCTCCTATATATACCTACGTACCCCCGTCAGATCTGATACGAATCCAAAAACCTAATTCCACCGCCGCAACCTTCTGTATCCACGAGATCCCATCTTGGGGCCTATTCCGGAGCTCCGCCAAAGAGGGCATCTACCACAGAGGGCTTCTACATCAACACCATAGCCTCTCCGATGAAGTGTGAGTATTTTTCTTCAGACCTTCGGGTCCATAGTTAGTAGCTAGATGGCTTCTTCTCTCTTTTTGATCTCAATACAATGTTCTCCCCCTCTCTTGTGGAGATCTATTCGATGTAATCTTCTTTTTGCGGTGTGTTTGTTGAGACTGATGAATTGTGGGTTTATGATCCAGCTTATCTATGAATAATATTTGATTCTTCTCTGAATTCTTTTATGTATGATTGAGTTATCTTTGCAAGTCTCTTCAAATTATCCGTTTGGTTTGGCCAACTAGATTGGTAGTTCTTGCAATGGGAGAAGTGTTTAGCTTTGCGTTCAATCTTGCGGTGTCCTTATCCAGTGACAGAAAGGGTTGCAAGGCACGTATTGTATTGTTGCCATCGAGGATAACAAGATTTTTTTTATCATATTGCATGAATTTATCCCTCTACATCATGTCATCTTGCTTAAAGCGTTACTCTGTTTTTAACTTAATACTCTAGATGCATGCTGGATAGCGGTCGATGAGTGGAGTAATTGTAGTAGATGCAGAATCGTTTCGATCTACTTGTCTTGGACGTGATGCCTATATACATGATCATACCTAGATAATTGCATAATTATTCGCTTTTCTATCAATTGCTCAACAGTAATTTGTTCACCCACCGTAGAATACTTATGCTCTTGAGAGAATCCACTAGTGAAACCTATGGCCCCCGGGTCTATTCTCATCATATCAATCTCCATTACTTTATTACTTGCTTTGTTTTTTACTTGGCCTTTGTAACGCCCCGGATTCGTTGCGCCAAGTGTCCGCCAGTTATTCGCCGTAGTTGCCTTGTCATTTGCTTGCGTGTTGCATTTTGCCATGTCATCTTGTGCATCTCATTTTGCATACGTGTTCGTTTCTTGCATCCGAGCATTTTCCCCGTTGTCCGTTTTGCAATCCGGCACTCCTATGTCCTCCGGCGTCCCCCTTTTGTCTCTTGTTGTGAGTGGGTGTTAAACATCCTCGGAATTGTCCGTGATTTGACAAGTGGCCTTGGTACACCCCCGGTAGACCGCCTATCAAGTTTCGTGCCATTTGAAGTCCGTTTGATACTCCAAAGGTTAACCGGGGTACCGTAAAAGCCTCTTTTCTCTTGCAGCACAACACCCCTCCAAAGTGGCCCAAAACCCAGCAAACTCCCCTCCATGCTCTCGGCCGTTCGATCACGATCGTGTGGGCGAAAACCGCTCCTCATTTGGACTCTCCTAGCTCCAAGAATCTATAAATAAGTCTCCCTCCGAAAATTCACGGTGCAACCCTAGCCTCCATCCTCCTTGCGCCGCCGGACACGTCCCTCCGCGCCGGACATGTCCCCCGGCCAATCGGCGGCTGCCACATCATCGCCGCCGCCCCCGCGCCCAATCCACCAGCGCCACGTCGCCCCCTTGCGCCCTCTCTCTCTCCTCCCCGCCGCCGGGGCCCGAGAGGCCCAGATCGGGCCCGCCCCGGGCCGCAACCGGGCCCCGCGAGCCCGCGTGCGCCGCCCGTCTTCCCCGCCACCGGCGAGCATCACCGCCGCCTCACCCTCGCCGACCACTACCGCCATGCGCCGCCCGACTCCCGTCGCCGCGTGCTCCGGCCGCCGCCGGAGCTTCGCGCGCCGCCGCCCGCTCGCCCGCCCAGCTCCCCGAGCGCCGCCGGTCGCCGCCGCCTCCGTGCGCACCTCGCGCCCCGCCCCTCGTCGCCGGAGGTGAGCCCGAGCTCCATGGCCGCCTCGCCCTGCCGCCACTCCTCGCCGCCCCAAGCACCTCCCCAGCTCCGGCCGTCATCGTCACCCCGCGCCGCTGTCAACCCCGCCGACCGCGCCCGTCGCCTCCTCCGCCATCCCGCGCCTTCCCCGCCGCGCCATCGCCGGAGCCCCTCGCTGGAAGTTCGTCGGTGCCACCATCCTCGCCGGATCTGGTCAGGTGGACCAGATCCACCAGTTCGACCATCCAAACGGCACCCCTGATCCCGGAGCTCCTCGTCCCGGAACCCCTCCGTCCATTTTTCCCGGGGTGAGAAAACTGCTAAGTCCCTGTTTCAGCAACATTTTCGTGCCCTGTTCATCATATCATAACTTGCTGCATACTGCTCCGTTTCGTGCGTGTAATATGTCAAAATGTTCGCCGCGAAATTCTCTACATTTCATTCCATTGCACCATGTTCATTTGAGTTCATCTGGATGCCTGAATCATCGTTGCAAGAATGATATATGATGTTAATCTGCTGAAACTGTTATAACTTGATGATTTGTCATTTTTGTTGCATTCGATGTGTGCATCCTATGAGCCTGAGCTCTACATGTGTTTTGAAGTATGCCATGCCATCTTTACAGTGGTGTATTCCATGTATTTTTGTGATCAATGTGGTGACTATAAAAAGCATGCAAACTAGGCTTCGTGATGTTGCTGATTTCAGTCCCTGTTCTGCTATTATTTTTATGCCATGTAAACTTGATGCTACAGAGGGATCCAAGCTTATTTTGAGATACTTAAGTAAGGATGTTTTGAACATATGGTTGTTCTCTATCCATTCATGCCCCTGTTTGTAATTATTGAGTAGTCTAGCATGTCATATTATTGCTCTACTTTTGATATAAAATATTTCCTGGCAGATTGTTTACATGTTATTCACTTTTGACAAGGTTGTTGTAGTTGATCCTTGCATGCTATGAACTTGTTATTGCCTTGGTTAGTTTCATAAACATTTCTTCTTGCTTATGCTAAGCTTATCTTGTCATGCAATGACTTCTGGTGAGTGAATTGAGCTCGTGAAGTAGTGTACTTGCTGTTGCTGTTTTGCTAGGCTGAATCTGTTATTTTGTGATGCTATGTAAACCTGTTGCTACTAGTCATTCTATGCATAATCTGGAGATATTCACTAAGGATGTTTTGTTATACATGTCACGCTCTATCCATCCATGCCCCTGGTTGCATTTATAGCCTGCTGTAGCTTGTTGTAATCTTGCTCCAAAGTTGTTAAATAATGTTGTTGTCAGCCTGTTAACATTAAGTTCAGTTTTGTCATGGGTTTTTCTAGTGATCCATGCACCCTATGAACTTGATCTTGCCATGCTTAGCTTCACAAACATGTCTTATTACTGTTGGTTGCCTTGTCATGCCATGTATTGCTCTGTGGTGAGTGGTACAAGCGCACCAACATGCCTACTTATCGTTGTTCCTGCCATGTTTGAATCTGTCATATAACTTGCCATGTTTACATGGGTGCTATCATATCTTCTGATCCTTTTGGGCTCATGGTCAGTAAGGGACTTTTGTTCTCTACAATTAGTAGATTCATTCCATGCCTTTGTTTGCCATGTTAAGTTCCTGTAATATGTTGTTTGATAGATCTAAATATTGCAACCTGATGTTATTTCTGCAAAGTCTGAAACTGTTACTATATGCAATCTTGCCATGTGTTTTTGAGCATGTTCTAGTGATTTCTAGAGATAGCTCAGTATCATGTTTTGTTATGCTTTACCTGTACATCATGTCCATGCCTTTTGTTATCATGTTGAGCTGCTGTAGCATATTGTTTTGATGCTTGCAATATGCCTAGTTGCTGTTTTGGACAGATTGTTGCTATAACTTGTTTCATGTGTGTGTGTTGAACCGCTGCTCCGTTTTGAGTGTGCTCTATATGAAACTTGCTTGATTTTGCATGTAGCTTCATATTATCATGTTGCATCCTTGTTTTGAGGTGTTTGCTTGATGTTTGTATGCATTTTGCATCAATGCCATGTTTAACTTGTTTTGCTCATATCTTCTAGGCCGTAGCTCTGAACTAAATGAACTTTATATGTAACTTGACTAGAATTTTGTGTAGATCATCTTTGTGCATCTTAACTTGATGTTTAATAACTTGAACATAAGGTTTATTCAGATCTGGACCAATTTTGAGATTTGCATATGAGGACTTACCGGAATTGTTATATGTTGTTGCCGGCCTCATTTAAACTTGCCTTGATGTGTTGCTCTTGTTTGCATCATCTCTTGCCATGAGAAAATTCATGTAGCCTTGTCATGCATCATGCTTGGTTGAGCATCATGTCTTGTTCATGTGTGGTGTGTTTACTATGTTGTGTGCTTCTTCTCGATAGTTCCCGTTTCGTTGCGATCGTGAGGATTCGTTCATCTACGCTTGGTTCATCTTCGTGGCTTCATCTTCTTCATGGATTAGTTCTTCTTCCTTGCGGGAATTCAGGCAAGATGACCGCTACCCTGGATCTCACTACTATCATTGCTATGCTAGTTGCTTCGTTCTATCGCTATGCTGCGTTACCTATCTTTTGCTCATCAAGCCTCCCAAATTGCCATGAACCTCTAACCTTTGACACCCCTCCCAGCAAACCATTGATTGGCTATGTTACCACTTTGCTCAGCCCTCTTATAGCGTTGCTAGTTGCAGGTGAAGTTGAAGATTGCTCCATGGTGGACAGGTTTATGTTGGGATATCACAATATCTCTTATATTATTAATGCATCTATATACTTGGTAAAGGGTGGAAGACTCGGCCTTATGCCTGGTGTTTTGTTCCACTCTTGCCGCCCTAGTTTCCGTCATACCGGTGTTATGTTCCTGGATTTTGCATTCCTTACGCGGTTGGGTGATTTATGGGACCCCCTTGACAGTTCGCTTTGAATAAAACTCCTCCAGCAAGGCCCAACCTTGGTTTTACCATTTGCCTCACCTAGCCCTTTTTCCCTTGGGAGTCGCACTCTCGAGGGTCATCTTTATTTTACCCCCCCGGGCCAGTGCTTCTCCAAGTGCTGGTCCAAACCGAGCGATGTCCGGCGCCCCCTGGGTAACTAGGGTCTATGCCAACCCGACGTCTGGCTCATCTGGTGTGCCCTGAGAACGAGATATGTGCAGCTCCTATCGGGATTTGTCGGCACAACAGGAGGCTTTGCTGGTCTTGTTTTACCATTGTCGAAATGCCTTGTAAACCGGGATTCCGAGTCTGACCGGGTCTTCCTGGGAGAAGGTATATCCTTCGTTGATCGCGAGAGCTTATCATGGGCTAAGTTGGGACACCCCTGCAGGGTATAAACTTTCGAAAGCCGTGCCCGCGGTTATGTGGCAGATGGGAATTTCTTAATGTCCGGTTGTAGATAACTTGACACCAGATCCGAATTAAAATGCATCAACCGTGTGTGTAGTCGTGATGGTCTCTTTTCGGCGGAGTCCGGGAAGTGAACACGGTTTTTGGGTTATGTTTGACGTAAGTAGGAGTTCAGGATCATTTCTTGATCATTGCTAGCTTCACGACCATTCCTTTGCTCTCTTCTCGCTCTTATTTACGTATGTTAGCCACCATATATGCTTAGTCGCTGCTGCAACCTCACCACTTTACCCCTTCCTTTCCCATTAAGCTTTGCTAGTCTTGATACCCATGATAATGGGATTGCTGAGTCCTCGTGGCTCACAAATTACTACAACAACAGTTGCAGGTACAGGTTATGCGATGATCATGACGCGAGAGCGATGTTGCTTGTTTTGGAGTTCTTCTTCTGCTTCTGCTTCGATCAGGGGATAGGTTCCAGGTCGGCAGCCTGGGCTAGCAGGGTGGATGTCGTTTGAGTTTTTGTTTGTGTTTCATCCGTAGTCGGATGTTGTTCTTATGTATGTTGATGTTGTATTCGTGTGGCATTGTATGCCTCTTGTATGTATCCCCATGTATTATGTAATGTTGATGTAATGATATCCACCTTGCAAAAGCGTTTCAATATGCGGTTCTATCCTTGGTGGGACCTTCGAGTCTCTTTAGGATAGTATCGCATATTGGGCATGACAACCTTTTACTTTTTACTTTGCATCTCTATATCAAAAATACCAAAAATATTATTTATCATCTCTATCAGATCTCACCCTCATAAGTGACCGTGAAGGGATTGACAACCCCTAATTGCGTTGTTTGCGAGTAGCTATCATTTTGTGTAGGTACGAGGGACTCGTGCATGATCTCCTACTGGATTGATACCTTGGTTCTCAAAAACTGAGGGAAATACTTACGCTACTTTGCTGCATCATCCTCTCCTCTTCGGGGAAATCCAACGCAGTGCTCAAGAGGTAGCAAGAAGAATTTCTGGTGCCGTTGCCGGGGAGTTTGCGCAAAATTCAACCATACCAAGTACCCATCACAATCCCTATCTCTCGCATTACATTATTTGCCTCTCGTTTTCCTCTCCCCCACTTCACCCTTGCAGTTTTATTCGCCCTCTCTTTCCCAATCTCCTCCTCTCTTTCTCTTTCGCCTTTTTCTCGTTTGCCCTTTTTGTTTGCTTGTGTGTTAGTTCGTTCACCTTGTCGTTATGACTAGCCTCCTATCTTCTCCGTTATCTCCCGAGAATGAAGTTTTAAATTTTAAGCAAAGGGAGGGAGAAAATCTAAAAGACGCTTGGTATAGAATTTGCAATGCTCAAAATAGATCTACCAGGAAGCAATCTACTTCGGTTCTTCTTCGTAATTTTTATGTAGGTGCTAATCCTTGGTTTAGATATATCCGTGATACCATTACCGGAGGGAATTTCTTCGGTAGCCATACTTTTGATTCTTACAATGCTTTAATGGATTTATTTGGCTCACCACCTCCTTTGATTAATGGAACTATGTTAACTTTGGAGCATGTTATGTAAAGACTTGAAATAATTGAGAATAAAGTTGCTACCATTGAATCAATTGAAAATCTTGATAAAAAGATCCATAATCAAATTACCCAATATGGATCTAAGGTAGGAACAACTTTGAAAAATATTAAAGAAAAAGAACCCATAGTTAACGAGAGAATAAATCTAGATTCCACAAGAGTTGATAAACTAGAGGGTATCATTACCAACTTGGGAACCACTTTTTCCTCCATTCAAAACACTCCAAGTTCGTCTACTGAAAAACCTAAGCTTATTTATGTTCCTAAGAGTAAGGATGAATCGTCTAGTAAGGAAACTGCGGATCTTAAATCTATAAGTGTTCATCCCAATCTTTTTGCCATCATTAAGGAACCTTTTGCTATGAGTGAATTTTTCGATCTTGTGCCTAAGAGTTTTATAATTACTGGAAAGAAAGAAAGTTCTAAGAAATATAGATGCCTCATTGAAGAATTGCCTACCAAAGATGGCAAAACCTAGATCTATCCTTGCTTTTATGCCTAGCTAAGGGCGTTAAACGATAGCGCTTGTTGGGAGGCAACCCAATTTTATTTTGTGTTTTTTGTTTTTTCTTATGTTTAGGAATAAATAATCCATATATTTTCTGTTTAGATGTGGTTTTATGTTTTAATTAGTGTTTGTGCCAAGTAGAACCTATAGGATAAGCTATGATGATAGTTGATTTGATTCTGCTGAAAATCAGAAACTTTGAGCTCACGAGAAAAAAATCAATAAATCACAGAAACATGATTTTGCATTGATTCTTTTTGCTGATGATCAATAAACAAATTTTCCAGTACGTCCTATTTTGGTAGAATTTTTAGAGTTCTATAAGTTTGCGTTAGTTACAGATTTCTACAGACTCTTATGTTTTTGACAGATTCTGTTTTTTGTGTGTTGTTTGCTTATTTCAATGCATCTATGGCTAATAAATTAGTTTATAAACCATAAGGAAGTTGGAATACAGTAGGTTTAACACCAATATAAATAAAGAATGAGTTCATTACAGTACCTTAAAGTAGTCTTTTGTTTTCTTTCACTAACGGAGCTCACGAGATTTCTATTGAGTTTTGTGTTGTGAAGTTTTCAAGTTTTGGGTGAATTCTTTTGATGGATTATGGAACAAAGAGTGGCAAGAGCCTAAGCTTGGGGATTCCCATGGCACCCCCAAGATAATCCAAGGACACCAAAAATTCAAAGCTTGGGGATGCCCCGGAAGGCATCCCATCTTTCGTCTACTTCCATCGGTAATTTACTTGGAGCTATATTTTTATTCACCACATGTCATGTGTTTTGCTTGGAGCGTCTTGTATTATTTGCGTCTTTGCTTGTTAGTTTACCACAAACATACTTGCTGTACACACCTTTTGAGAGAGCCATACATGATTTGGTATTTGCTAGAATACTCTATGTGCTTCACTTATATCTTTTGAGCTTGATAGTTTTGCTCATAGTGCTTCACTTATATCTTTTGAGCGTAATAATTTTTGCTCTAGTGCTTCACATAGATCTTTTAGAGCACGGTGGTCGATTTGTTTTAAAGAAACTATTGATCTCTCATGCTTCACTTAGATTATTTTGAGAGTTGTTAAGAGCATGGTAATTTGCTTAATGTTAATATACTTGGTATTCAAGATTTGTAAAACTTTCTTTTGAGTGAGTTGAATACTAAGATAAGTTTGATGCTTGATAATTGTTTTGAGATATGGAGGTGATAATATTAAAGCAATGCTAGTTGGGGTGATTATGAATTTAAAGAATGCTTGAGTTGAAGTTTGTGATTCCCATAGCATGCACGTATGGTGAACCGCTTTGTGATAAAGTCAGAACACAATTTTATTTATTGATTGTCTTCCTTATGAGTGGCAGTCGGGGACGAGCGATGGTCTTTTCCTACCAATCTATCCCCCTAGGAGCATGCGTGTAGTGCTTTGGTTTTTGCTGACTTCTAAATTTTTGCAATAAGTGCATGAGTTCTTTTGACTAATGTTGAGTCCATGGATTATACGCGCTCTCACCCTTCCACCATTGCTAGCCTCTCTAATACCGCGCACTTTTCGCTGGTATCATACACCCACCATATACCTTCCTCAAAACAGCCACCATACCTACCTATCATGCCATTTCCATAGCCATTCCGAGATATATTGCCATGCAACTTTCCACCGTTCCGTTCATATGACACACATTACTCTTGTCATATTACTTTTTGCATGAACATGTAGTTGACATTGTATTTGTGGCAAAGCCACTGTTCATAATTCTTTCATACATGTTGCTCATGATTCATTGCATATCCCGGTACACCACCGGAGGCATTCATATAGAGTCATATTTTGTTCTAAGTATCGAGTTGTAATTGTTGAGTTGTAAGAAAAATAAAAGTGTGATGGTCATCATTATTAGAGCATTATCCCAGTGAGGGAAGGATGATGGAGACTATGATTCCCCCATAAGTCGGGATGAGACTCCGGACGAAAAAAAAGAGTGGCCAAAAAAGAGAGAGAGAAAAGGCCCAAATAAAAAGAGAGAGAAAAAGAGAGAAGGGACAATGCTACTATCCTTTTTTCAAACTTGTGCTTCAAAGTAGCACCATGATCTTCATGATAGAGAGTCTCATATGTTGTCACTTTCATATACTAGTGGGAATTTTTCATTATAGAACTTGGCTTGTATATTCCAATGATGGGCTTCCTCAAAAATGCCCTAGGTCTTCGTGAGCAAGCAAGTTGGATGCACACCCACTTAGTTTCTTTTGTTGAGCTTTCATATACTTATAGCTCTAGTGCATCCGTTGCATGGCAATCCCTACTCACTCACATTGATATCTATTAATGGGCATCTCCATAACCTGTTGATACGCCTAGTTGATGTGAGACTATCTCCCCCTTTTTTGTCTTCTCCACAACCACCATTCTATTCCACCTATAGTACCACCATTCTATTCCACCTATAGTGTTATGTCCATGGCTCACGCTCATGTATTGCGTGAAAGTTGAAAAGGTTTGAGATTACTAAAGTATGAAACAATTGCTTGGCTCGTCATCGGGGTTGTGCATGATTAAATACTTTGTGTGGTGAAGTTAGAGCTTAGCCAGACTATATGATTTTGTAGGGATAACTTTCTTTAACCATGCTATTTTGAGAAGTCATGATTGCTTTAATTTGTATGCTTGAAGTATTATTACTTTTATGTCAATATGAACCTTTGTCTTGAATCTTTTGGATCTGAATATTCATGTCACAATTAAGAAGATTTACATTAAAATTATGCCAAAGTATCACTCCACATCAAAAATTCTTTTTTATCATTTACCTACTCGAGGACGAGCAGGAATTAAGCTTGGGGATGCTTGATACGTCTCCAACGTATCTATAATTTTTGATTGCTCCATGCTACTTTATCTACTGTTTTGGACTATATTGGGCTTTATTTTCCACTTTTATATTATTATTGGGACTAACCTATTAACCGGAGGCCCAGCCCAGAATTGCTGTTTTTTGCCTATTTCAGTATTTCGAAGAAACAGAATATCAAACGGAGTCCAAACGGAATAAAACCTTCGGGAACGTGATTTTCTCACCGAACGTGATCAAGGAGACTTGGATCCTACTCCAAGAAGTGCCAGAGGCGGTCACGAGGGTGGAGGGCGCGCCCCCTGCCTCGTGGGCCCCCCGTTGCTCCACCGACGTACTCCTTCCTCCTATATATACTTACGTACCCCCGTCAGATCAGATACGGAGCCAAAAACCTAATTCCACCGCCGCAACCTTCTGTATCCGCGAGATCCCATCTTGGGGCCTGTTTCGGAGCTCCGCCGGAGAGGGCATCTACCACGGAGGGCTTCTACATCAACACCATAGCCTCTCTGATGAAGTGTGAGTAGTTTACTTCAGACCTTCGGGTCCATAGTTAGTAGCTAGATGTCTTCTTCTCTCTTTTTGAATCTCTATACAATGTTCTCCCCCTCTCTTGTGGAGATCTATTCGATGTAATCTTATTTTTGTGGTGTGTTTGTTGAGACCGATGAATTGTGGGTTTATGATCCAGCTTATTTTTGAGTAATATTTGATTCTTCTCTGAATTCTTTTATGTATGATTGAGTTATCTTTGCAAGTCTCTTCGAACTATCCATTTGGTTTGGCCAACTAGATTGGTAGTTCTTGCAATGGGAGAAGTGTTTAGCTTTGGGTTCAATCTTGTGGTGTCCTTACCCAGTGACAGAAAGGGTTGCAAGGCACGTATTGTATTGTTGCCATCGAGGATAACAAGATGTTTTTTTATCATATTGCATGAATTTATCCCTCTACATCATGTCATCTTGCTTAAAGCGTTACTCTGTTTTTAACTTAATACTCTAGATGCATGCTAGATAGCGGTCGATGAGTGGAGTAATAGTAGTAGATGCAGAATCGTTTCGATCTACTTGTCTTGGACGTGATGCCTATATACATGATCATACCTAGATAAGCTCATAATTATTCGCTTTTCTATCAATTGCTCAACAGTAATTTGTTCACCCACCGTAGAATACTTATGCTCTTGAGAGAAGCCACTAGTGAAACCTATGGCCCCTGGGTCTATTCTCATCATATCAATCTCCATTACTTTATTACTTGCTTTGTTTTTACTTTGCCTTTTACTTTTTACTTTGCATCTCTATATCAAAAATACCAAAAACATTATTTATCATCTCTATCAGATCTCACCCTTGTAAGTGACCGTGAAGGGATTGACAACCCCTAATCGCGTTGGTTGCGAGTAGCTATCGTTTTTGTAGGTACGAGGGACTCGTGCGTGGTCTCCTACTTGATTGATACCTTGGTTCTCAAAAACTGAGGGAAATACTTACACTACTTTGCTGCATCATCCTCTCCTCTTCGGGGAAATCCAACGCAGTGCTCAAGAGGTAGCACCTCCCGAGCTTGGCGCTCCCTCGTGACTCTTCTAGTCTTCTCCCAAAATATCTAGGGTCCCTTATGGTCCAGAAAAAATCATCAAGTTTCATAGCGGTTGGTACTAATTTTCTAAAAAAGGTCAAAAACAAGCAAAAACAACAAGTGGCACTGGGTAATAGGTTAGTTCGAAAAAATGATATATAATCGTATATAAAACATACAAGATTGATACTATAATAGCATGGAACAATAAAAAATTATAGATATGTTGGAGACGTATCACTTACTATCGTCCACTTTACTGATAAGACAATGAAGATGGAGTGGGACACAACCGGCGGAGGAGCGCAAGTCGTCGTCGGCGCCGAGGGTGTTGAGGACGTCATCCCCACAAACCGGTGGCTAAAGAGGACAGTGGTTCTGGGCAGGGTGGAGTACATGAGCTTGTTGCTCGACGCTGGTGATAAACCACAAGTACAGGGGATCGTTTGTAGCCTTTTTCGATAAATAAGAGTGTCGAACCCAACAAGGAGCTAAAGGTAGAACAAATATGCCCTCAAGTTCTATCGACCACCGATACAACTCTACACACACTTGACGTTTGCTTTACCTAAAACATGTATGGAACTATTTTTCAAGAATAAAAGTATGAGTACTTTGCGAGAATAAAACTACTAATAAATTGCAAGGTAATAAAAGTAGATAGCTTTTGTCAACAAGAAAGTCATTTGTCCCTAGGCAATCGATAACTAGACCGGTAATCATTCTTGCAATTTTATATGAGGGAGAGGCCTGAGCTAACATACTTTATCTACTTGGATAATATGTACTCATGATTGGAACTCTAGCAAGCATCCGCAACTAAAGATCATTAAGGTAAAACCCAACCATAGCATTAAGTATCAAGTCCTGTTTACTCCCATACGCAATAACCCACTTATCCGTGTTCAGGCTTCTGTCACTCTGGCAACTGACAATAAGAAAATTATGAACGTATTGCAACACCCAATAGCGGGGACCCCTCATGTTTGTGCGTGACGGAGGGCACCGTTGGACAACACCATAATAAAATATACACTCATGCCAACCACGATCGTCGATTAGTCCATAGGACAAAACGGGTCTACTCAAACATCATAAGATAGCCATCGATCATTGGGAAATAATATATAGTGTTGAGCACCATGTTTAAGTAGAGATTACAGTGGGGAGAAGGGGTGTTACACCACTAGATAGAGGGGGAGAGAATTGGTGTTGACGGCGGTGAAGTTGTTGGTGTAGATCTCTGTCACGATGATTGCCCTGGCGGTGCTCCGACGCCACCGGGAGAGAGGGGGACAGAGCCCCCTCCTTCTTCTTCTTCCCTGGCCTCCCTCCTAGATGGGAGGAGAGTTACCTTCCTCATCCATGGCCTCCATGGCAGTGCAGGGGCGGGAGCCCCTCCGAGATTGGATCTCCCTCTCTGTTCTCTTCTGTTTCGTGTTCCTATTTTCTGGCCCTTCACCGTTAAATTCCCAGAGATCCATAACTCTAATTGTGCTGAAATTTTTACACGAGTTTTTTCCATAAACTATCTTTCTTGCTTCCGAAGTAGAGCTCCAACCTGCGTACAAGGTGAGTACAACCCACCATGGCGCGCCTGGGCCCTGGGGAGCGCCCATGTGTCTTGTGGTGGCCGTGGTCCCCTGTTTGCGTTGATTCCAAGTCCCAAAAATCACATATATTCCGAAATAATTCTTCGTAAATTTTTATCGCATTTGGACTTCGTTTGATATGGATATTCTACGAAACAAAAAACATGCAACAAACAGGAACTAACACTGGGCAATAGACCAAGAGGTTAGTCAAATAAATCATATAAAATGTTGCCCAAAATATGTGAAAGTTGTATAATATTGGCATGAAACAATCAAAAATTATAGATACACCAGAGACGTACCAGCATCCCCAAGCTTAATTCCTTCTCTTCCTCGAGTAGGTAAATGATAAATGGATAATTTTTGATGTGGAATGCTACCTAGCATAAACTTGATCATATGTCTAATCATGGCATGAATATTAAGAAACGAGTGATTCAAAGCAATAGTCTATAATTTGACATAAAGACATCAATACTCAGGCATGCCAACAAACAATCGTGTCTTTCAAAATATCAATGCTAAAGAAAGCTAACCCTACAAAATCATATAGCCTTGTCATGCTCTGTCTTCTTAACACAAAGTATTTATCATGCACAACCCCGATGACAAGCTGAGCAATTGGTTCATACTTTTTAATGCGCTTCAGCTTTCTCAACCCTCATGCAATACATGAGCGCCAGCCATGGATATAGCACTATGGGCGGAATAGAGTGTGTTGATAGGGGTAAATATAGAGATGACAAAAAAGTAAGAAAGTCTCACATCGACGCTGCTAACCAACAAGCTATGGAGATGCCCATCAATTGATATCAATGCGAGGAGTAGGGATTGCCATGCAACGAATGCACTAAGAGCTATAAGTGTATGAAATCTCAATATGAAAACTAAGTTGGTGTACATCTAACTCTATAATGAAAAATTCCCACTAGTATATGGAAGTGACAACATACGATACTCTCTATATGAAAAAAGTGCTATTTTGAAGCACACGTGTGGTATTTGCATGCCCCTTCTCTCTTTTCTCTCATTTTATTTTTATTTTTATCTTTTTTCTTGGGCTCCTTTTGGCCTCACTTATTTATTTCTTTTTTCTTTTTTCTTTTTATATTTGTCTAGAGCCTCATCCCGACTTGTGGGGGATCATAGTCTCCATCATCCTTTCCTCACTAGGACATGCTCTAGTAATGAATAATGATGATCATCACACTTCTATTTACTTACACGCAGCTCAATATTACAACTTGACTAGAACATGAACGCGTGCGTTGCGGCACCCGTCTTAATGAAATAATTATTTAAATATGTAAAAAGTCTAAAAGCCTTTAGTTTTAAGGGGAAATGAAGAATTGCTATAGTAAATCAGTGTGGATAGTGCCGCATATTGGTTCAAGCTCTAGGTATAGGTTGGAAAATCAAAGGGTGACAATTCCATCATAAAAGTTTGTTTACGTATGACATTTGCTAAGATGTTTGAATATGTGGTGGAGCCTGTTTGATTTTTTTTCTAAGGCAGCAAGCAATAGAGAAGCAGGAGCTAATTCAGTAACTACCATTGAAAAGGCATGAACGGTTACTGTATCCAGTGGCGGAGCTTTGTGGAGAGCAACCTGGTCCATTGCCCCTCCAACCCATGAGAAAGTTAGCAAATATACCCTAGTATTCAGCCCATATGTCGAGTTAAAATCAGCCTAAAAGCATGTTTCTTGCCCCTCCAGCCCATTTGCCCCTCCATAAATTCAGCCCAAGCTCCGCCACTAACTGTATCGCCATCCCTACCACTTAACCACTCATTAGTCCAATAACTTTTGGAGAATTCTAGCACATATAAAAATGCATATTCAATTTTTTGTGCACTTAACTTATTAAATAACTCATGCAGCTAGCAGACCATACCTCAAAGTTCCTAGCATAGGCTCCATTATCATCTAAAGTGCAGCTGAAATTATAGAACTGGGGATCAAGATACTGGGAAGAGGGAGGAAACACGCATCCCCAGCTCTTACAATAGACACACTTTGTTTTGTGCAAACTTATATCATACATTATTCATTGACCAATCTGCAGTTGCATAGTTAACTGATGAGTAATATTTGAACTACAGAAACAACATGTTTTTGGTACATAGTACATGTAGCTGAAATATATGTCCGCAGAAACGTCTTCATATCTGATTAACAACAACCAAATCAAAAAAAGATGGCAACATCAGAAACCTGCGGTTGGTTGTGAGCAGTGAAGATTAATAGTGCTAGAATATTTAGGAGGGATAATCACCTGAGGTTTATGGTGAAACTGTCATCATATTTTTTTTACATCACACCAGACAATTCATCAATCAATTCAAGTGCGAAGGTCAAAGAGCCATGTCAACGGAAAAGGAGCAAATGTTATATAGTCCAAGTTGTAGAATTCCTGATTCACTTATCAAGCGTGTATCAGCCGGTAGGGTATCATGTGGAGGGCTCAATATGCTTGCGGCAACAGGGTAATTGGCCATGGTCATCAAGCCACCGTAAAAATCTTGAGCTCCGTCACCGCCGGACACCGAGATAGGGGGTTGGTAGTGCCGCCCGGCGCCCAGAGCATATGCAAGCTCGATGGTTGCGAGCTTGGTGGTTAGCTTGCGCCGTCTCCGCTGTTGTAACCTCGCGATCATGGATACCGCAGAAAAGAAAAGGATGATGATGCGAGCGGAGCTGCGGAGGAGAGTATTTGTAGGCAGAAACTGCCATTCGTTAGAGCTAGAAGAAGAGGAAACGCAAGGTCGGCATCTTCTGCGTCATTAAGCTTGAACCTTGAAGAAACTACTGCGGCGCCATCATGGCCTTCCCCACGCCGCCACTCCGCCTCCCAACCTGTCGTCGTCGCTCCGCCTCCCAACCTGTCATCGTCGCTTCGCCTTGCGAGCAGATCGAGCCTGTTCACCTCGTTAGAAGGAACTGGGCTTAAGATAAAGGCCCGATCTTCTGTCCCCTCACGACAATGCGGCCCAGTTCATTAGAAGGCTCCAAAATTGATCAGCGAGGCAGCGGCCCTTTTGAAGTAGTCCCGGCCGGCTCGCACGGCCTGGTGAGGCAAACGAGAGGCCAGGGATGCCGCCAGATGACAGAATGATCTGACACGTTCGTACCATTGATCGAATGGGTACGGGAGTCAAATTGCTGAGAGGGGTCGTAGGTCGCTCTGTTATACTATTTTTTAATTCCTGGAACAAAATATGACTCTATGTGAATGCCTCTGGTAGTGTACCAGGATGTGCAATGATCTAGCGCAGCAGAGATATCAAAAAACGGACACAACATGGAAAGATCATGCTAGCTATCTTAAGATCACAGTGGAAGTCACAGTGGAAGTTGCATGACAATATATCTTGGAATGGATATGGAAAGGCCATAATAGGTAGGTATGGTGGCTGTTTTGAGGAAGATATAATAAGGCTTATGTGTGATAGAGTGCATCATATCACGGGGTTTGGATGCACCGGCGAAGTTTGCACCGACTCTCGAGGTGAGAAAGGGCAATGCACGGTGCCGAAGAGGCTAGCAAATTGCGGAAAGGTAAGAGTGCTTATAATCCATGGACTCACATTAGTCATAAAGAACTCATATACTTATTGCAAAAGTTTATTAGCCCTCGAAGCAAAGTACTACTACGCATGCCCCTAGGGGGATAGATTGGTAGGAAAAGACCATCACTCGTCCCCAACCGCCACCCATAAGGAAGAGAATCAATAATAAATCATGCTCCAACTTCATAGCATAACGAGAGACTATACGTGCATGCTTCGGGAATCACAAACCTTAACACCAATATTCTTACTAACCACAACCGTTTAGTAGTACCTCCCACATATTATCATCTCTATATCGCAAAACTATTGCAAGGAATAAAACATATCATATTCAGTGATCCATAAGTTTTATGTAAGATTTCATGACTAACCATGCAAATGACCAATTCCTATTGACTCTCTAAATAGATATAACTGAAGCAAGAGAGTTTAATTCTTTCTATAAAAGATCATGCTCTAATAAATATAAGTGAAGCAAAAGAGCATTCTACAAATAACGGTTTCCTATGTGAAGAGAAACAGACAATCCAAACTTCAAATGATATAAGTGAAGCACATGAAGCATTCTATAAAGCCATACTCAAAAGATATAAGTGAAGTGCAATGAGCATTTTATAAATAAACCATGGAATATCTCATACCAGCATGGTTCATAAAAGAAATGGAAAAAATAAACACAAAATATGCTCCAAGATTTACGCATATCACGTGAACGAAACAAAGATGAAAACATATCGATACTCGTTGAAGAAAGATGGGATGCCTTCTGGGGCATCCCCAAGCTTAGACACTTGAGTCTTTTTGAATATTTACTTGGGGTGCCTTGGTAATCCCCAAGCTTGAGCTCTTTCCTCTCCTCCTTCTCCTCATATCGAGACCTCCTCGATCTTTGATCACCTCATCCACAAAAAACTCAACAGAAACCTCGTGAGATCCGTTAGTATAACAATGCAAATCACTACTTTAAGTACAATTTCAAACCAATTCATATTTTGTTTTGCATTTTAGATACTGTATTATAACTTCTTCATAGCTTATACCACCGATACAATCGCTAGTTTCATCAAAACGAGCAAAACAATGCATCAAAAACAGAACCTGTCGGAAGGAGGACATTTTCTAGTAATCTGAACATTGACCATACTTCTGCAACTCTAAAAATTCTGTAAAATTAGGAAAACATAAAAAATTTGCATAGAAGTATTTTGTAAAAAATTCAGAAACTTTTGACTTTCCAGTAAAAAATGAAAATTCATGCACTACAGCCAAAGTTTCTGTTTTTACACCACGCATACCAACAAGCAATCTAATCATCCTAAATGCAAATCTTTGCACATTAATTGTATAATACAATGAATTTGTATAAGGGGATAATTATTTTTGCAAGAAAATTCATGAAATTCTACATTGTTTCCATGAGCATGAACACAAGTGTTCAAGGTCGACCCTCACTTCTTCAATGCATAACTTCCAATTGATTCTCTTTTATTGAAAAAGTTTTTAAGTTCCCCTCTATATTTTTATGTTTTAAACTTTATAAAAGCACTCAACAGAATAAAAAGACTTTCTAAAACTTCTGGGTTGTCTCCCTGGCTACGCTTTCTTTAAAGCCATTAAGCTAGGCCTAAAGTGCTCAAGTAAATGATCCACCCGGATCCCAAGGTATATCAAAGCCAATTTTAATTATCAATGATTTTTAATCTAGTAGTGAGCACAAAGCAACATATATCATGCAATTACAAAGTCTAACTCTCTTCATATGCATCGGCATGTCATATAAGAACAAGTCATGCACATATCATAAGCAGTTTCTTGCAATTTTATCTTGTTGGAAACATAGAGAGGTGGAGATGTAGTTCCTCTCTCATAATAATTGCAAGTAGGAGCAGCAAACACATGCATATTATATTCATAAAAATCATCATGTGCAATGGTAAAAGGTAATCCATCAATGTAATCCTTAATAAGTGCAAACTTCTCTGATATAGTGTAGTTTGGAGAATTCAAAAAAGATAATACGATTATCATGTGTGGGTGCAATATCAACAATTTCATGTTTAACATAAGGAACTATAGCAAGTTCATCTCCATAAGCATAATTCATATTGACATCTTGGCCACAAGCATAACAAGCATCAAGTTCATCAAAAAGGGATATTTCAAAAGAATCAACGGGATCATAGCAATTATCATAGCATTCATCCTTTGGTAAGAACGAAGGGACATTAAACAATGTATGAGTTGAAGAGTTACTCTCATTAGTGGGTGGGCACGGGTAGCTAATCCGCTCTTCCTCCTTTTGTTCTTCACTCTCCTCATCATCTTTTTCATCCAATGAGCTCACAATTTCATCAATTCCCTCTTCCATAGACTCCTGCAAAATATTAGTCTCTTGTTGGACAGCGGAGACTTTCTCAATAAATAAATCAATATCGGAATTGTATTTATAATTCTCATAGCAATATTTAAGTGTAGCAAAGTTTTCAAGCCTATAAACATCATCATCAAAAGCTTCATACTTTTCAAACAAAGATTCAATTTCATAAGCACCCTTAAAAGAAAAAAAATTCTTCTATTCACTTCACATTATAGTAATCATATATACCATTAGCATAAGAAGCTAAGGTTTCATTATCATTAAATTTGCATGAAAAGGGAAGGCGTGGAGCCTTCATCCTAGAGCAACAAGTATAATCATATCTCCGGCATAAATTCCAAGCATACCAATGGAACATATCAATTTGATCCCATAACAGTTTCCCTTTTTGTGTCAAGCGATAATCCCTAAAGTATTCACGTTGATCCAACATGTCTCCCATTATCATGTTGAATGGGGTTTTCTTAGGATTATCAAAGTAGTGTTTAATATTTTTCACATAACGACCATCGAGGGTTTTAGGAGGTTCCCCATTTCCATGAGTAGCAAGTACCACTATTTATTTGGTATTTCGTGTTCCATATCCGTAACTAATGATAGAGAACAACTTAGAACAGAAAATAAAATCTACTTAGTGATAAAGCAAAGAAGCACACACGAGAATATTCACCCCACACTATTGCTCCCCGGAAACACGCCAGAAAAAGGTCTTGATAACCCACAAGTATAAGGGGTCTTTGTAGCCTTTCTCGATAAATAAGAGTGTCGAACCCAACGAGGAACTAAAGGTAGAACAAATATTCCCTCAAGTTCTATCGACGACCGATACAACTCTACACACACTTGACGTTTGCTTTACCTAAAACAAGTATGAAACTATTTTGCAAGAATAAAACTATGAGTACTTTGTGAGAATAAAACTACGAATAAATTGAAAGGTAATAAAAGTAGATAGATTTTGTCAACAAGAAGTCATTTGTCCCTAGGCAATCGATAACTAGACCAGTAATCATTCTTGCAATTTTATATGAGAGAGAGGCATGAACTAACATACTTTATATAATTGGTTCATATGCACTTATGATTGGAACTCTAGCAAGCATCCGCAACTACCAAAGATCATTAAGGTAAAGCCCAACCATAGCATTAAGTATCAAGTCCTCTTTACTTCCATACGCAATAACCCACTTATCCGTGTTCAGGCTTCTGTCACTCTGGCAACCGACAATAAGAAAATTATGAACGTATTGCAACACCCTATAGTGGGGACCCCTCACATTTGCACAAGATGAAGGGCACCATAGGACAACACCATAACAAAATATCCACCCATACCAACCACGATCGTCCATTAGCCCATAGGACAAAACGGATCTACTCAAACATCATAAGATAGCCATAGATCCCTAGGGAATAATATGTAGCATTGAGCACCAACTAGAGATTACAAAAGGGAGAAGGGGTGTTACACTGCTGCATAGAGGGGGAGAGAGTTGGTGTTGACGGCGGCGAGGTTGTTGGTGTAGATCGCCGTCATGATGATAGCTTCGGCGGTGCTCCGGTGCCACCGGGAGAGAGTCCCCCTCCTCCTTCTTCTTCCTTGGCCTCCCCCCTAGATGGGAGGAGAGTTCCCCCTCTTGTCCATGGCCTCCATGGCAGCAAAGGGGTGGGAGCCCCTCCGAGATTGGATCTCCCTCTCTGTTCTCATCTGTTTCGTGTTCCTCTTTTCTGGGCCTTCACCATTTCTTAAATTCCCGGATATCCGTAACTCTGATTGCGCTGAAATTTCTACACGGGTTTTTTTCCATAAATTATCTTTCTTGTGCCTGAAGTAGACCTCCAACCGATGTACGAGGTGAGCACAAACCAGCATGGCATGCTTGGGCCCTGGGGCGCGCCCAGGTGTCTTGTGGTGGCTGTGGGCCCCTGTTTGCGATAATTCTCTGTAAATTTTTATCGCGTTTGGACTTCATTTGATATGTGTTGGAGATATAGCTCCGAGGTGTGACCCGCCCAGGAGGGGCCGGGTTACACCATTGACGGTTTCATATGAAGAAGGTCCAAGGAGGCCGAAGGAGAAGTGTGAAGACGGCGGCTCATGGAGGTAGGCCTGGTGAAAGCCCAAGGCCCGGGCCTTTGAATCGCCGTATTATGACTTGCCCTGTAAGGCATGATTAGTTAGAAACCGAGCCGGTTACGTTGTGTGAGCCATCTAGGACTCTGTAAGCTTCCGGTTCTCAACCTATGAATAAAAAGGCGAGACCCGGCGGTGGGTTAACTAAAAAAATCAATCGAGAACTAGGTCAAGCGTATTCGCTCCCTTGTAATCGAAACTCAAGCAATACTACTAGAAGCAGGAGTAGGCTTTTACCTCATTGAGAGGGGCCGAACCTGGGTAAACCCTTTGTGTATTTTGTTCCCGTTCAACCCCTTCAAGCTAACTACGTTGCGATGGCCACACACCTAAGTCCTTTTGCGAGGACATCTGTCGTGACAATTCCATGATAGTTGGCGCCCACCATGGGGCTAGAGAATGGTGGTTTCGAGTTATTGAAGGGCAGCTTCTTAGGGATAAAGGGATACGTCGTGGGCCGGATGATCAAGAGCGCCGCATCAAGATCTACATCGACGATGCTGGCTGGGGTCCCTAGGCCGATTCAACTGATTACGGGTACTGGGTCCCCTTCGGTGGAATCCATGTCTTGATCGGCAAGATTGGCGAGTCGGAGCCTGAGCCGAACGCCTGCACCGATGATACGTCTCTAACGTATCTATATTTTTTGATTGTTCCATGCTATTATATTATCTGTTTTGGATGTTTTATATGCATTAATATGCTATTTTATATGATTTTTGGGACTAACCTATTACCCTAGAGCCAGTGCCAGTTTCTGTTTTTTCCTTGTTTTAGAGTTTCACAGAGAAGGAATACCAAACGGAATAAAACTTTCGCCATGATTTTTCTTGGACCAGAAGACACCCAAGAGACTTGGAGTGCAAGTCAGAAGAATCGCGAGGCGGCCACAAGGGTGGAGGGCGTGACCAGGGGGTGGGGCGTGCCCCCCAACCTTGTGGGCCCCTCGTAGCTCCCCTGACCTAATTCTTCCTCCTATATATACTCTTATACCCTAAAAACATCCAGGAGAGCAACGAAACCACTTTTCCACCGTCGTAACCTTCTGTACCCATGAGATCCCATCTTAGGGCCTTTTTCGGCGTGCTGCCGGAGGTGGATTCGATCACAGAGGGCTTCTACATCAAAACCATTGCCGCTCTGATGAAGCGTGAGTAGTTTACCACAGACCTTCGTGTCCCTAGCTAGTAGCTATATGGCTTCTTCTCTATCTTTGATTTTCAGTACAAAGTTCTCCTTGATGTTCTTGGAGATCTATTTGATGTAATACCCTTTTGCGGTGTGTTTGCAGAGATCCGATGAATTGTGGATTTACGATCAACTTTATCTATGAACATTATTTGAATCTTCTCTGAATTCTTGTTGCATGGTTTGATATCTTTGCAAGTCTCTTCAAACTATCGATTTGGTTTGGCCAACTGGATTGGTTTTTCTTGCAATGGAGAAGTGCTTAGCTTTGGGTTCAATCTTGCAGTGTCCTTTCCCAGTGACAGTAGGGACAGCAAGGCACGTATTGCATTGTTGCCATCGAGGATAAAAAGATGGGGTTTTCATCATATTGCTTGAGTTAATTCCTCTACATCATGTCATCTTGCCTAATGCGTTACTCCGTTCTTTATGAACTTAATACTCTAGATACATGTTGGATAGCGGTTGATGTGTGGAGTAATAGTAGTAGATGCAGAATTGTTTCGGTCTACTTGACACGGACGTGATGCCTATATTCATGATCATTTCCTTAGATATCGTCATAACTTTGCGCTTTTCTATCAATTGCTCGGTAGTAATTTGTTCACCCACCGTAATAATTTCTATTTTGGGAGAAGCCTCTAGTGATACCTATGGCCCCCGGGTCTATTTTACACCATATTAGTTTCCCATCAACTTGCCAATTTCTGTCGCTGTTCTTTTACTTTGTGTAACAGATTGGATTTTGGCCCTTTTCTTTTTCTTTTGATTTATTTGGTTTTTGCTCTGTTTTTCTTTTTGGAGAGGTTCTGTGGCCTTGCCACCTGGGAAATCATCCTCATTCCCCCTCCCAAGTGACTAATCATTCTCAAAACCTTGCCAAGATCATGTCACTTCACTCCTTGACCAAACCCTAATATATATATTTTCCAGGGAAAATTCTTTTTTCATTAAAGGAATAATCCTATCTGCCCTAGGTTGTGAAGCAACCTATATTTCTGTCCATCCAAAAATTCCCAATTAATTCTCATAATTCCTTTGGGTCATATATAGCTCAAATATGCCCAAACATTTCCTTGGCCAGGAAAAATAATTCCCCAATAATTATTCTTCATTTCTGCCCAGTGTGGTTTTCTATGAAGGAAGTGCCACCTATCTTTCCTTGATTGCTCTCAAACTCCTTGGGCATGCTTATATGTCCAAATAATTGCCTCATGCACAAGTTCAACTTTATTTTCCTAGCCACTCTTCCTCAGCAATTTTTTGAAGTTTCTGTCAAACAGAAGCCATTGTGAAGGAAGTACTAGCTAGGTGTACCCAAATGAGATGAACTTTTGCACACTCCTTAATGTGCTCATATTAACCCCCTCCACCCATTTGCACCCCCATCCAATCATCTATGTGAGCACAGGAGCAAATCTTTGATTCTGGCAATATTTTCAAGTTGTGAAACAAGTGTATTTTATATTGCTTTAAAAATCCTGATAAATTACCAAATCATTTTTATACCCATAAAAAACTCTCTACCCAATTTGGCATCATTTAATTGAGCCATTTGATCACCAAAATTATTCCAAGTTTCTGGACAGAATTGATGTTTTTGAAGCAAGTGCCATTTCGGCTTGTCAATTTGGCATGAGCTTTTTACAGCATCTTTATATGTCCATAGAATGAGGATTTGCCAAGTTGTATCCCATTCCATAACTCCAAGTGAGTGCATCATCCAAATCTTGATTCTAGACCAATTTTGGGATTACACGACAACTATATTATTTTGTGGCCCGTTGTGCTCCAAAACCCCCAGGATCACAGTCCTGCCTAGCCTAAACACCCCAAACATAACACTTGACACATAGCATCTCTCTGTTGATCACATTGAGCTGATCAAGTTTACTGCAGTAAACTTCAGAGCTCATTTACCATTTAACAACTGCACCTTTAACCAAACTACCACCTCAGTTGAAACCTCCCCAGGAAGGACAAACCCCCAGACATCATTTGGCATAGCTTGAGGCACTGTGTGCACTAGTGCATGCGGTGACCACCATTTTGGCATGCCATGAGCGTGTCCAGAATGACTTCTTGCTCGGGCCCCTCCCCCTCTCGTCGTCTTCGCGCTCGTGAGCATGTCCAGCAGCTAGCTCTCGTCGTCGCCGTTGTCCTGGACCCCTCTCCCCCTTCGTCTGTTTCCTCACCGACGCTCGCCACCGCATGACCATGGGCGAACAGTGGCCATTTGGCGCTGTTCGTTGCTGTCTTCTTCTTCCCCGTGCTCCCTGGCCTCCTCTGCCCCGTGGGCTCCTCTATGCATCTCCCCGTCGCCTTCCCCCGAGCTCGAGCGCGCGCACAAGCGTCCGCGGTGACGCCAACGCGACTCTCCCTCTCCCCGCCTATATAAAGGCCACCCCGAGCTCACCTCTCGCCTCACCACTCTCCCAGAGCCCCGCCCGACCACTCCACCGAGCTCGAGGAGCTCCAGTTCTTTCTCCATGGCCGCCATGTCCGCCTCGGCTTCAACCTAAATTAGCCCAATGTCGAGCCTCCCCCTCCGTTCCTCCACCACCAGTAGATCCACACCACTCTGGGAAACCTCCCCAGCAACTTCCCCTCTCATCCGGTGGCCTCTATCGCGAGCTCCATCATCACCCGTCGCTGTCGTCCGCCGCCGCGGGAGCCCTGCTCGACCATGACCTCTCCGGTGAAAACCGATGGTCTAGGTAGGTGCGGCTCATCCCGCTGAGCACTCTGGTAGGTGGCACAGTGCGGGAGGTGACCGGAGCTTCCTGCAGTCACCGTCGGTGCTGGCTCTACCTCGGCCAGGCGCGTGCGCGAGCGAGGAGAGGAAGGAGACGACGCCCCTCCCTGCTAGCTGGCCGCGGGCCCCGCGCGTCAGCCCCTCAGCCGTTGACCAGCCCCGGCCCCGCCCTCGCTGACGTGGATTAGTGGAAACGTATTCCACGGAATATGTTTTCGCTGACCGAAAGCGTATTTTCTTGAGTGTGCATTCTGTTTTTTCCTGTTAAGGGCCTGTTTGTGAGGATTTCTTTATAGATAGGTCCCTAGTAGAAAAACATTCATATATTTTTAACCATAGCTCTAAATTAGGTGAATCAGAAGCCCATTTCTTTGTTTCGTTGAGCCCGTTCTGATGGAATTATTTTCACCATGTTGTGAAATTTTGAAAATGACCATTTTGCCCCTGCCCTTAATCAGCCCCCTCCGAGAGAGAATGATCTCTAGCGATTGGTTCCGCGAGTTTCTTGCACTTTCTCCCGGTGATTTCTTCCACCCCAGGCAAGCCACACCCTCCATTTGCATCACTGTAATGCAGTGACTTGGTTTAATATATTTTTAACTTGTTTAAAATTTTGCTATAGCTACATGACTTCATGCATGGCATTTTTTCTCGAAGTATTATTTTGATCTTGTTGTTGCCATGCTATTATTTGAATTACTAGGAGTTATGTTTGTAGTTGATGAGTATCATGTTACCATTGGAGTATTAGTGGTTGTTGTTATGATTGTTTTCATGATGATATCTGTTATCATATTGGAGTATTACTTTGGATGTCATGCTGCCTTTGGATTATTAGTGGTTAGTATGATTATTTTCATGATGCTAGTCGATGTTCTGTTACTATTGCTTGGAGTATTAATTTCGGAGATGATTTTTACGTGTGGATCTTAGCCGGATAGCTTTGTTCTTGTTATTGGAGTAGTAGGATTATTATTGTCGGGTTCATCATGATAGTAGTGTTGTGCTACCCTTGGAGTATTTTGAGATGATGATATTATGCTTAGATTATTTGTTTGATATTGCCATGACTTGGATTATAGTTTGATAGTTGATATCAGAGTATCAATTATCAAAGTTATATTTTTGGGGTTAAACTCCGTCATTAAGTTGATCAGGTGCCACCGAAACGGGCTTTTCCAGTGCGACCACATTTGCCTTTATGGGAAGGCCCTAATGCGATGCTATTGTCGTGCCTCTTGCCAGTTCCTCCAATGAGGGAAGGTTATGGGTGCACGCTACCCTGATCAGGTAGGTAGACATAAGCCTTGTGTGCCCGTAGTTGGTATTGAGAGCTCTTGTTCCCGTTTGGGACTGTTTTGTTTTGCCACGATGATGGTCGTTGGTGTCTTTGGTAGACACGGGACCACCCATGACTTAGCCCAGAGGGGAGTTAGTCGGAGTGGCCGGGAGAGTGTCATGGCAGTAGATCGGTTTTGTCGGAACGCCGTTGGTCCACCCGAATGGGAGTGCGAGGCCACGGGTTCCGTGGTGTGGGTACAGTGCGCTACCTCTGCAGAGTGTGTGTGTGTGTGTTTAATCTATTGGTAGCAGCGTCCTCGGTCATGGGCATAAGTTCGTACTAGGTCACATCGTTCGATCAACACTCACATGACGGAATGACTTATAGGTGATTTATATGTGGACATTTTGAGCAGTAGAGATTGGAAGGATGTTGATGATGTCGGGGACCAAGTGTTGGTCATGGTAGTGATTGCCGGAAAGATCACCGTTTGAGACCAAGTGTTGGTCATGGTTGTGATCGCCGGAAAGATCACCGTTTGGTAATAAGGTAACCCGATTCAAGACCACGAGGTTGGTCCATTTGTGATCCGTGAATGATCACCATTTGGTTTTGATCACGAGGTGATCGAGATGGTATATGGCTTGGCCGGTTAACCAAGAGAGATATGGTTATGGAGATCTGAGATGGTGATGTATCAGTATTGTAGTAGTTTCATATCATGCTTAGTAGTTGCTATTGTATCATGGTAGTTGTTAATTTAATCAACCTGCTTAATGCTATGTTGTTGTCTTGCCTTGATGTTTTTGGTTGTTGTGGGCTTGCAAGTACATTCAATGTACTGACCTGGCGTGTCATGCCAGATTGCAGGTGATGCCGTGATTGCTTGATTGCTTGTTGTGACTTCCATTCGTGCGAGCTAGATCGCGTCCCAGCTAGAGTCCCAGCGGAGTGGAGTTCACTACCTTCGTCGTGGTTCCACTGCTAGAAGATTTCCGCTGCTACGAGTTGTTCCGCTGCTAGCATAGAGCAAGTGTTGTATCGCAGGCATAGTGTCGCCATGCTGATGTGAACCTTTGTAACATCAGACCTTTGTATTATTATTCTTGTAATAAGACCTGATTTGTTCTATGTCAAGCAGTGCCGTATTCCAGAAGACTTCATCTCGATCTTTGGGCCGGTTTCTCTGAGTCGGGGTGCCACACTTTGCAATCTTCTACTTTCTGTTCCATATACCAAAAATACCAAAAATATTACTTTATCATTTATCATCTCTATCAGATCTCATTTTGCAAATAACCATGAAGGGATTGACAACCCCTTGTCGCATTGGGTGCAAGTTGGTGTTTGTTTGTGCAGGTATTCAGTGACTTGATCGTTATCTCCTACTGGATTGATACCTTGGTTCTCAAAAGATGAGGGAAATACTTACTCTACACTGCTGCATCACCCTTTCCTCTTCAAGGGAAAAACCAACGCAAGCTCAAGAGGTAGCAGGAAGAATTTCTGGCGCTGTTGCCGGGGAAATGTATGCCAAGCCAAGACATGCCAAGTACCTGATACGTCTCCGTCATATCTACTTTTTGAAACACTTTTGCCCTTGTTTTGGACTCTAACTTGTATGATTTGAATGGAACTAACCCGGACTGACGTTGTTTTCAGCAGAATTGCCATGGTGTCGTTTTTGTGCAGAAAATAAAAGTTCTCGGAACGACCTGAAACTCCACGGAATATCTTAGGATAATTAATAAAAAATCCTCGCAAAATATGAAGACCAGGGGGCCCACACCCTGTCCACGATGGTGGGGGGCGCCCCCCTACCTCGTCGGCCCCCTGGTGGCCCTCCGACGCCAACTCCAACTCCATATATTGGCTTTCGGGGAGAAAAAAATTAGAGAGAAGAAATCATCACATTTTACGATACGGAGCCGCCGCCAAGCCCTAATCTCTCTCGGGAGGGCTGATCTGGAGTCCGTTCAGGGCTCCAGACAGAGGAATTCGTCACCGTCATCATCATCAACCATCCTCCATCACCAATTTCATGATGCTCACCGCCGTGCGTGAGTAATTCCATCGTAGGCTTGCTGGACGGTGATGGGTTGGATGAGATTTATCATGTAATCGAGTTAGTTTTGTTAGGATTTGATCCCTAGTATCCACTATGTTCTGAGATTGATGTTGCTATGACTTTGCTATGCTTAATGCTTGTCACTAGGGCCCGAGTGCCATGATTTTAGATCTGAACCTATTATGTTTTCATGAATATATGTGAGTTCTTGATCTTATCTTGCAAGTCTATAGTCACCTACTATGTGTTATGATCCAGCAACCCCGAAGTGACAATAATCGGAACCACTCCCAGTGATGACCATAGTTTGAGGAGTTCATGTATTCACTATGTGCTAATGCTTTGTTCCGGTTCTCTATTAAAAGGAGGCCTTAATATCCCTTAGTTTCCAATAGGACCCCGCTGCCACGGGAGGGTAGGACAAAAGATGTCATGCAAGTTCTTTTCCATAAGCACGTATGACTATATTCAGAATACATGCCTACATTACATTGATGAACTGGAGCTAGTTCTGTGTCACCCTATGTTATGACTGTTACATGATGAACCACATCCGGCATAATTATCCATCATTGATCTGGTGCCTACGAGTTTTCCATATACTGGTTCTCGCTTATTTACTTTTCCGTTGTTACTGTTACAATCACTACAAAATACCAAAAACATTACTTTTTGCTGTCTTTACCTTTGTTACCGTTACCACCACTATCATATTACTTTGCTACTAAACACCTTGCTGCAGATACTAAGTTTGTTGGTGTGGTTGAATTGACAACTCAGCTGCTAATACTTGAGAATATTCTCTGGCTCCCCTTGTGTCGAATAAACAAATTTGGGTTGAATACTCTACCCTCGAAAACTGTTGCGATCCCCTATACTTGTGGGTTATTAGTACACATCATAAACTCTCATCCCTCACATTACATTATTCGCCATTCGCCTCTCGTTTTCCTCCCCCCCCACTTTTAAAAAGATTTTTGAGAAGATTCGCCTTTTTCTTCGCCCTTCTTCCGTTCGATCTTTGGTTTGCTTGTGTTACCATGTGCCTTCTTTTTCTTGCATCTTTGCTTGCTAAAAGTTTATGGATCCCCATTCGTTTGCTAATCTTTTTAAGAGATCCAATTATGATGAACCAATTGCTAGTGAGTTTTGTGCACTAGATAATCTTTATGAAGTTTTGCTTGAAATTCGTGAATCTGAAAATTGTGATGAAGTACTTTATGAAGTGATTCACGATAGATCTTTGAATAAAAATCATGATTGCAATGATGTTATTATAAATTCTATTAATGTCAATTGTGCTAATAATATGCAAAACCCTAAGCTTAGGGATGCTAGTTTTGCTGTGTCCCCTACTTGTTGCAATGATCATGATTGGGGTGATTCTTCTTATGATCTTGAAAACTTATTTAACCCCCATGATGAATATGAGATTGATTATAGTGTTTGAAATAATATTTAAAGTGGGGTTCCTGGAAGAGTGTCAACTTAAATCCCACATATTTGGAGAATGTACAATCTTACGAATTTTTTGATAAAAGTGGGGTTGGAGAGGTCATGACTTTAGTTAATGTTAATCCACTATTTTGGAAGAGTGTAAACTTTGCATGCATGTGGATCATGAAGAGAAAATTTTGTGTGATAGCTATATTGTTGAATTTGCTTATGATCCTACATGTGATTATTATGAGATAGGAAAATATTGTGGTAGAAATTTTCATGTTACTAATTCACCTCTCTTCATGTTGAGATTGCTATCGTCTCTTTCTTGTTCCTTGCATATACTAGTTTTTCCTTTCCTTGATAATTTGTTTGCTTATAAAATGCCTATGCATAGGAAGTATGTTATACTTAGATGTGTTTGTCACATGCTATATGATGCTCCTCTTGTGCTTCATTCTTATCTTTCATGTGAGCATCATTAAAATTATCAATGCCTAGCTAAAAGGCTTTAAAGAAAAGCGCTTGTTGGAAGACAACCCAATATTTAACCTAGATGTTTTGCAATATATTTTTCATCTAGCTTCTGGTTATATGTGGTTTTGTGTTTTAATTAGTCTTTGTGCCAAGTAAGACCTATAGATCTTGCTGAAAAACAGAAACTTTTGTGCTCACGAAAACAATTCTTATTTTTAGCTGGAGAGTGTTTTTTAGTTGATTAATTTTGCAGAAGATTAATAAACAAATTATCTAGTACTTCCTATTTTATCAAGATTTTTAGAGTTACAGAAGTATTCGAACCATCCAGATTGCTACAGACTGTTCTGTTTTTGACAGATTCTGTTTTTGCGTGTTATTTGCTTATTTTGATGAATCTATGGCTAGTATCGGGGGGTATTAACGATGGAAAAGTTGGAATAAAGTAGATATTACACCAATATAAATAAAGAATGAGTTCACAACAGTACCAAAAGTGGTGATTTGTTTTCTTATACTTACGGAGCTTACGATATTTACTGTTGAGTTTTGTGTTGTGAAGTTTTCAAGTTTTGGGTAAGGATTTGATGGACTATGGAATAAGGAGTGGCAAGATCCTAAGATTGGGGATGCCCAAGGCACCCCAAGCTAATATTAAAGTATTTCAAAAAGCCTAAGCTTGGGGATGCCTCGGGAAGGCATCCCCTCTTTTGTCTTCTTCTATCGGTAACTTTACTTGAGGCTATATTTTTATTCACCACATGATATGTGTTTTGCTTGGAGCATCTTGTATGATTTGAGTCTTTTATTTTTAGTTTGCCACAATCATCCTTGCTGTACATGCCTTTTGAGATAGACACGCATGAACCGTGATTTATTAGAATTGCTCTATGTGCTTCACTTATATCTTTTGAGCTAGGCAAATTTGCTCTAGTGCTTCACTTATATCTTTCTAGAGCACGACGGTGATTTTATTTTATAGAAATTTATGAAATCTTGTACTTCACTTATATTATTTCGAGAGTCCTTAGAACAACATGGTAATTTGCTTTGGTTATAAAATTAGTCCTAATATGATAGGAATCCAAGAGGGATATAATAAAAACTTTCATATATAGTGCATTGAATACTATGAGAAGTTTGATTCTTTATGATTGTTTTGAGACATGAGGATGGTGATATTAGAGTCATGCTAGTAAATAGTTGTGAATTTGAGAAATACTTGTGTTAAAGTTTGTGAGTCCCGTAGCATGCACGTATGGTGAACCGTTATGTGATAAAGTCAGAGCATAATTTATTTATTGATTGTCTTCCTTATAAGTGGCGGTCGGGGACGAGCGATGGTATTTTCTTACCAATCTATCCCCCTAGGAGCATGCGCGTAGTACTTTGTTTCGACAACTAATAGATTTTTGCAATAAATATGTGAGTTCTTTATAACTAATGTTGAGTCCATGGATTATACACACTCTCACCTCTTTGCCATTGCTAGCCTCTCTTGTACCGCGCAACTTTTGCCGGTACCATAGACCCACCACATATCCTTCCTCAAAACAGCCACCATACCTACCTATTATGGAATTTCCATAGCCATTCCGAGATATATTGCCATGCAACTTTCCACCGTTCCGTTATTATGACACGCATCATCTTTGTCATATTGCTTTGCATGATCATGTAGTTGACATTATATTTGTGGCAAAGCCACCTTTCATAATTATTTCATACATGTCACTCTTGATTCATTGCACATCTCGGTACACTGCTGGAGGCATACACATAGAGTCATATCTTGTTCTAGCATCGAGTTGTAAGTAAATAAAAGTGTGATGATCTTCATTATTAGAGCATTGTCCCATGTGAGGAAAGGATGATGGAGACTATGATTCCCCCACAAGTCAGGATGAGACTCCGAACGAAAAAAATAAGCCAAAAAAATGAATTGCGTGAGACTATCTTCATTAATGGGCATCTCTATAGCCCGTTGATACGCCTAGAAGATGTGAGACTATCTCCTTCTTTTTGTATTCTCCACAACCACCGTCTATTCCACCTATAGTGCTATGTCCATGGCTCACGCTCATGTATTGCATGAAAGTTGAAAATGTTTGAGAACATAAAAAGTATGAAACATTTGCTTGGCTTGTCATCAGAGTTGTGCATGATTTGAATATTTTGTTTGATGAAGATGGAACATAGCCAGACTATATGATTTTGTAGGGATAAGTTTTCTTTGGCCATGTTATTTTGAGAAGACATAATTATTTTGTTAGTATGCTTGAAGTATTGTTATTTTTATGTCAATATTAAACTTTTGTTTTGAATCTTACGGATCTGAACATTCATGCCACAATAAAGAGAATTACATGGATAAATATGTTAGGTAGCATTCCACATGAAAAATTCTGTTTTTATCATTTACCTACTCGAGGACGAGCAGGAATTAAGCTTGGGGATGCTTGATACGTCTCCAACGTATCTATAATTTTTGATTGTTCCATGCTATTATATTATCTATTTTGGATGTTTCATATGCATTAATATGCTATTTTATATGTTTTTTGGGACTAACCTATTAACCTAGAGCCCAGTGCCAGTTTCTGTTTTTTTTTCTTGTTTTAGAGTTTCGCAGAAAAGGAATACCAAACGAAATAAAACTTTCGCCATGATTTTTCTTGGACCAGGAGACACCCAGGAGACTTGGAGAGCAAGTCAAAATAGCCGCGAGGCAGCCGTAAGGGTGGAGGGCGCGCCCAAGGGGGTGGGGCGCGCCCCCAACCTTGTGGGCCCCTCGTAGCTCCCTTGACCTAATTCTTCCTCCTAAATATACTCTTATACCCTAAAAACATCCAGGGGAGCAATGAAACCACTTTTCCACCGCCGTAACCTTATGTACCCAGGAGATCCCATCTTAGGGCCTTTTTCCGCATCCTATCGGAGGGGGATTCAATCACGGAGGGCTTCTACATCAAAACCATTGCCTCTTCGATGAAGCGTGAGTAGTTTACCACAGACCTATGGGTCCATAGCTAGTAGCTAGATGGCTTCTTCTCTCTCTCTCTTTGATTCCCAATACAAAGTTCTCCTCGATCTTCCTGGAGATCTATTCGATGTAATACTCTTTTGCGGTGTGCTTGTCGAGATCCGATGAATTGTGGATTTATGATCAAGTTTATCTATGAATATTATTTGAATCTTCTCTGAATTCTTATATGCATGATTTGATATCTTTGCAAGTCTCTTCGGACTATCGATTTGGTTTGGCCAACTAGATTTGTTTTTCTTGCAATGGGACAAGTGCTTAGCTTTGGGTTCAATCTTGCGGTGTCCTTTCCCAGTGACAGTAGGGGCAGCATGGCATGTATTGTATTGTTGCCATCGAGGATAAAAAGATGGGGTTTTCATCATATTGCTTGAGTTAATTCCTCTACATAATGTCATCTTGCCTAATGCGTTACTCCGTTCTTTATGAACTTAATACTCTAGATGCATGCTGGATAGCGGTCGATGTGTGGAGTAATAGTATTAGATGCAGAATCATTTCGGTCTACTTGACACGGACGTGATGCCTATATTCATGATCATTGCCTTAGATATCGTCATAACTTTGCGCTTTTCTATCAATTGCTCGGTAGTAATTTGCTCACCCACCGTAATTTCTATCCTGAGAGAAGCCTCTAGTGAAACCTATGGCCCCCGGGTCTATTTTACATCATATTAGTTTCCCATCAATTTGCCAATTTCTGTCGCTGTTGTTTTACTTTGCAATCTTTTACTTCTCGTTCCATATACCAAAAATACCAAAAATATTACTTTACAGTTTATCATCTCTATCAGATCTCACTTTGCAAATAACCGTGAAGGATTGACAACCCCTTATCGCGTTGGGTGCAAGTTGGTATTTGTTTATGCAGGTATTTGGTGACTTGATCGTTATCTCCTACTTGATTGATACCTTGGTTCTCAAAAGCTGAGGGAAATACTTAACCTACTCTGCTGCATCACCCTTTCCTCTTCAAGGAAAAACCAACGCAAGCTCTACGCGCGCGACCCGCCAAAGTCCAACCTGCCCGGAAGCGCACTTTCATTGGCTTCGTTCATGGGGCAGATCCTGATGAAGGTTATGTGTTTGGTGGAGAGACAACCATCTATTTAGGTGATGAGTCTTCAACCAGCGAAACCGAGTAAATCTATCAAATGTAAGACAGGGGGCTTGGGGGCTACTCCGATGGTGACAGTATTCCAGACCCCTATGAGCCGCCGAGCAGAGCTGCTGTCTTCATGGCCAGTACGCAATAGATGGTGAATTCATTGACTACCGCAGCTATGACCTCCGATTCAATGGCCGTTGCAACGGTAGTGGCGAGCAGCTCTGCACGCCCATCGGCTCAAGTCTTATCCAAGCTCTTGGATGCTTTGGCGACTCTGTTAGCCGCAGAAGTGAGTCCGGTGACTCAAGCACAACATAATGTGGAGGTTGCGAAACTGCGAGATGAGGTAGCCCAGGCTAGAGAGGAGTTTAATGCGGAGAATGTCAGGATGACAACGGAGCGAGGCACGTTGGAGGCTGAGTCACAATGGATTCAAGCTGAAGCTTTCCGGTTAAACTTGGATCAGAATGCATCAAATATTGTTCTTCGAAGGAGGCCCCAGAGCCACCTACTTCTATAGTTTGAGGGGCGAAACCTTTTTATTACACCTGGAGCAGAGCCGAGTAACCCGCTCGGTGTGACCCGGGTTGCTAAGGTGCCCGCGACTGGGGCGGCAGCTCAGCCTTGCGTCACACACCCACCTCGTTTGAATTTGACCTCGACTCAGTGATTGCTGACACCTCCGTGTCATTACTCTAACCCGTTGGATAACATGATTGCCGCGGCTTCACGGCTGGCGGCTCTTCCAGTTGAAGGCGAGTCTCCAGCAGCGATAGAGACCTGTAACTTTGTGCACTCCTTCAGACGGCCATGGCTCAACAGGCGGCTTACTCATACAGTCGTGAGAGAATTCATTCAACTCCGCGCTAGAGTTGAAGCTATAGCCGGTGCATTGAGTCGCCGGCAGTTTCCAGCAGCGAGCGGCATCGTGACCCACCCCATGGGCATGACCCGCCCCGTGATGATAACAATGTTCAAGCCATCATGGATGTGGCGAGAGCACATCAAGAGGTGGAACTGGCGGCTCAATTAGCGGCTCATCAGCAGCTTCAGAAAAATCCTTCGGCGTCTGTGGAGGCTGGGATGACTTCCAGGACGGTGGGTGTACCATGCCTAGTACCGGCTCTGCGTAATGAGCGTCTTCCTAAACATTTTAAATGTCCTCATAAGGTACCTAATTACACAGCTAATCTTCCACCTGATGCTTGGATTGAGAGCTACAAGCTGGCCATGGAGATGCTAGATGTTAATGATGATGTATGTGCCAAATACTTCACCATGATACTGGATGGGCTGGCTCGAACTTGGCTAAAAGGGTTACCTACCAACTCCATCAATTCATGGGCTTAGTTGAAGGCGTGATTTATTCAGAATTTCAAATACACCTACAAGCAGCCTCTGTGAATCATCGACCTAGACGCATGTGTCCAGCGCGAGGATGAGTCAGCCCACCACTGGGTGCGTCAGGTGAGGGAGTCCTAGATTAAGGGGTCCTTGGACAACCGGACTATATTACATGAGCCGGACTATTGGGATATGAAGATACAAGACTGAAGACTCTCTCCTGTGTCCGGATGAGACTCCCCTTGGCGTGGAAGGCAAGCTTGGTGACCGGATATGTAGATTCCTTTCTCTGTAATCAACTTTGTACAACCCTAGTCCCCTCTGGTGTCTATATAAACCGGAGGGCTTAGTCCGTAGAGGCAGATTGATAATCCTCATAGGCTAGACTTCTAGGGTTTAGTCATTACGACCTCATGGTAGATCAACTCTTGTAATACTCATATCATCAAGATCAATATAGCAGGAAGTAGGGTATTACCTCGATAGAGAGGGCCCGAACCTGGGTAAACATCATGTCCCCCGCCTCCTGTTACCATCGGCCTTAGACGCACAACTCGGGACCCCCTACCCGAGATCCGCTGGTTTTGACACCGACATTGGTGCTTTCATTGAGAGTTCTGCTGCATCGTCACGAGAAGGTCCTGATGGCTCCATCAATCATCTATAACAATGCAATCCAGGGTGAGGTTTTCCTCCCCGGACAAATCTTCATATTCGGCGGCTTCGCACTGCGGGCCAACTCACTTGGCCATCTGGAGCAGATCGACAGCTACGCCCCTGGCCATTAGGTCAGGTTTGGAAGCTTGAACTACACCGCCGATATCCGCGGAGACTTGATCTTCGACGGATTCGAGCCCATGACAGCCGCACCCTGCCTCAATGATGAACATGACCTAAATATGTCATCAGACCATGCTCAGGAGATAGCGCCTGTGACTGCTCTGGCCCTAGATCCGGAGCAGATTGCACCATCCGAGGACGGGAAGCTCAACCCCGCCACGGAAGCCGCAGACTCAGCGGCGCTAGAGCCGAACACAGATCCGACCTCGAACGAGGCCTGTGTCATCAGAACCTCGGACTCGTCTCCGGCCACAGGTTCCGAACCGCGTACATCCGCGCCTATCGATCAGGCGCCGATCGTTGAGTTCAGCTCCGCGAATATCTTCCGGCACTCGCCTTTAGGCGAAGTGCTAAACTCATTAAAGGCCCTTGCCTTATCTGGGGATTCTTAGCCGAACTATAGCCGGTTCGAATTGGAATCGGAGAGCGGAGAATTTCAATCCCCACCCACCACCCACTTCATAGCCACTGCCGAAGATTTAACTAACATGCTCGATTATGACTCCGAAGACATTGACGGTATGGACGACGGTGCCAGAGAGGAGCAGACGCAAGAGCCATCGCGCACAGGGCGCTGGACGACCACCTCCTGATATGACGTGTTGGTGGATACACCCAAGGAAAACTATGGCGATGACAAAAAGGATCCAGTCGAGGATAAGCCTCCTAAGAAGGAGCCAAAGCGCCGACGTTAGCGGCGCTGCTCTAAATCACTCCATGGGAAAAACAGCTTTACCGACACAGGAGAAAATAATACTCTGGACGATGTCGAAGACAACGAAGACCCCATTGAGCCAACTTCCAAATAGGCCGAATGGGAAGATGGGTGAGTCAGCCCTGACGAACAGGCCATGAATGAAGACTCAGAGGACAGTAATTACATGCCGCTCTCCGAGGATGAGGTGAGCCTCGGCGATGAAGAATTTATCATGCCCGAGGAACCCGTCGAGCAGGAGCACTTTAAACACCGGCTAATAGCCACTGCAAAGAGCCTGAAGAAGAAGCAGCAGTAGCTTCAGGCTGATCAAGATTTGCTCAACGATAGATGGACTGAGGTCATGGCAGCCGAGGAATATGGCCTCGAGTGCCCAACCAAAAGTTACCCGAAGTGTAAATTGCTACCTCAATTCGAGGACAAGGCGCTGGAGCTCGTCATACCAGCGCATAATGTGGCTGACCGACCACCACGTGATTGGGACAAAGCGGCAACCCAGTCCGAACACCAGCCCACACTACCTCGCTGAAAAAAATAGAAACACAACATCTCGGGGACACACACGTGACCTGCGGCGTGACTTAGAAGACAGCAGGCCAGACCAGATCGATCTATGGATCACGGGGGCGCGACCCAATGCACAACAACGGCCACCTTGACGGACATAACAAATTCAACCCTGTTCGGGCCGAATACCGCAAACCAGCTCCACCCGAGCTGCGTCGTGACGTGGCCCGACATAGAGGCGCCGCACACCCCCTATGCTTCACTGATGAAGTAATGGAACATGAATTCCTAGAAGGGTTTAAACCCGTAAACATTGAATCATATGATGGGACAACAGATCCCGCAGTATGGATTGAGGACTTCCTTCTCCATATTCAATGGCCCGTGGTGATGATCTCCATGCCATCAAGTATCTCCCGCTAAAACTCAAGGGACCAGCTCGGCACTGGTTGAACAGTCTGCCCGAAAACTCCATCGGCAGTTGGGAGAACCTGGAAGATGCCTTCCTTGACAACTTCCAAGGTACCTATCTCCGACCTCCGGATGCCGACGACTTAAGTCACATAATCCAACAGCCCGGAGAGTTAGCCAGGAAATTCTGGAGTAGGTTCTTAACTAAAAAGAACCAGATCGTCGACTGTCCGGATGCCGAAGCCCTAGCGGCCTTCAAACACAACATTAGTGACGAATGGCTTGCCCGACACCTCGGCCAAGAAAAGCCGAAGTCCATGGCAGCCCTTACGATGCTTATGACCCGCTTTTGTGCGGGCGAAGATAGCTGGTTAGTCCATAGCAGCAACAACTCAAGTAAACCTGGCACCTCTGAAGCCAGAGATAGCAACGGCAAGCCCCGATGCAGTAGACACAAGCGTCGAAACAATGGTGACAACACCGAAGACACGGCAGTCAACGCTGAATTCAGTGGCTCCAAGTCCGGTCAGCGGAAGAATCCATATAAAAGAAGCAATCCGGGCCAATCCAATTTGGACCGCATACTTGATCGTCCATGCCAAATCCACGACGCTCCTGATAAACCAACCAACCATACTAATAAAGAATGTTGGGTGTTTAAACAAGACGGCAAGTTAAATGCCGAAAACAAGGAGCCGCAAAGCGAGGATGATGACGAGGAGCCCCGGCCACCGAACACGGGGGGTCAGAAGAAGTCCCCCCCCCCCCAAGTCAAAATGGTAAACATGATATACGCTACCCATATCCCCAAGAGGGAGCGGAAGTGTGTGCTCAGGGACGTCTACGCGGTGGAACCAGCCACCCCAAAATTTAACTAATGGTCGTCCTGCCCGATCACTTTTGATTGCAGAGACCATCCAACCAGTATCCATCATGGCGGTTCAGCCGCACTGGTCCTCGACCCAATCATCGATGGGTTTCATCTCACACGAGTCCTAATGGATGGTGGCAGCAGCCTGAACCTGCTTTTTCAGGATACAGTGCGCAAAATGGGTATTGATCCCTCAAGAATCAAACCCACTAAAACCACCTTTAAAGGTGTCATCCCAGGCGTAGAGGCCTACTGTACGGGCTCAATCACACTGGAAGTGGTATTCGGATCCCCGGATAACTTCCGAAGCGAAGAGTTAATCTTCGATATCGCCCCTTTCCGTAGTGGCTATCATGCATTGCTCGGACGAACCACATTCGCTCGATTCAATGTGGTGCCACACTATGCTTATATCAAGCTCAAGATGCCCGGTCCATGCAGTATCATAACAGTCAATGGAAACACGGAACGCTCCCTCCGTACTGAGGAGCACACCGCTGCCCTCGCAATAGGAGCACAGAGCGGCCTCTTCAGGTCGAACCATAATTTGGCGGCCAAGCTCCCGGACACTGCCAAACGAGTCCGAACTACCCTGCAGGAGGACAATGTAGCTCGTCAAGAGCTTGACTAGCAATTTGGCCTCCGTCCCAACCCTGACCAAACTGCGGCCCTTGTACAACGCGTACATAACTACGCACTCAAAATACCATGGGGATAGACGGAGGCACAACTAGGTTGTGTTCCACAATGCGGCTCAACCACCCCTGGACACACATTATTTTACATTTTCTTTTTATTTTTCAGGTTACTTTTGTCTAGGCCGTTACTGGCGACCTGATTGCCGGACCTATCAAAGGACGGATATACCAAAGAGGGAAGTAGCTCGAACGCGCGAGGGAATCTCTAGATATTCTTCTCGATGATCACTCTATCTGTCTCCGGACCCGCATGCAGCTCTGCCTGGTCTCGGCAGGTTAAGAAGTCATATTGTTTATTGCACTACGTGTACACATACACTTTGATGTATTATTAAATCACAATGAAAACAATTTGCGGATCTATTTATATGACATTAACTTGCTATTTTATTTTTTGATATTTTTGTCAATTGCAACCGTACACTCTGGTACGCCTTAATCCGCCAGGGGCTTCATTGTACCCCATAAGATGGCAAGAAAGTCCGAACACTTTTACGGTTGTTCGGCACCCCGAACTTATAGCATTATATGCATCGGCTCTGAATCATGTCTTGGGTCAATAGTTGGGTTGCCCGGCTCCTGTGCTTGCTACCTTACGTTCCGGTATATTGGCTAAGGTAGTAAAGGGAGAACTACTGCGATTGTGTCCCGGTTCTTCCGGATGAGCACCTCAGTACAGAAAGCCAAAAACTGACTATCATGATGTGGCGAGAGCCGGTCAGCTATTCGAGAGGTCACAAAATCTTTAGCGATTTCTTCCGCATTGTGCGATATCTAATGCATCGTGCAACGTATCGGTTTTTATTCGATTAGGTGTTTACAGTACCCCAAGTTCGGACTTACAAACACTAGGGGCTCCGCCTACATTTTTATTGTCAAACTCCTATGGCTAAGTGAGGGTGATAAAGCCTTATAACCCGATTGCCTGGTTCGTTGCGCTCAACACCTCCTTTAAGGACCAAAATCTAGAGTAAAGAGTGTTTAGATTTATCCCGAACACCTCATTACTTCCTACATGGGGGCTGAAGCCGACGACTCGCCAATTCTCAGAATTAATATAAAATGGCCGAACAGGAGGTAAAATTTTAAATATCAAGCATTATATTACATAATGATCTTGTTTCATATTACATCACAGGATAACATGAATGTATTAATGGAAATATAGCATCCTTGCACATTACTCTGCCACAATGCGGGATCCCTCCAAGACACTGTCATAGTACATCTCGGGCTTGCGGTGCTCCTTCCCTGTGGGCGGTCCTTCGGTCATCAGCTTCGTGGCATCCATTTTTGCCCAGTGCATCTTGGCACGGGCGAAGGCCATTCACGTGCCTTCAATGCAGACCGATCGCTTGATGGTGTCAAGCCGAGGGCAGGCACTAACCAGTCGCTTCACGAGTCCGAAGTAGCTGCTGGGAATAGCTTCGGCAGGCCATAGCCAGATTATTAAATCCTTCATGGCTAGTCCGGCCACCCTATGCAGCTCGACCAGCTGTTTTAGCTGAGCAATAAAAGGCACTGGATGTTCTGGCGCAAGATATTGCGGCCAGAACAGCTTCTCCGTAGAGCTCCCCTCTTCGGCTCGGTAAAATTCCGCGGCATCGGACATGCTGTGTGGCAGATCATCAAACACCCCAGGACAACTCCGAATTCGGGTCAGTAAAAGGAACCTTTTCTACACATATTTGCTCTGCATAATAAAGGCCTGACCCGCCGCGATTTTTCTGGCCTCCCAGATTTCCTGGAGGGCGCCTTGGGCTTCAACCTGGGCATCGTGTGCGGATTGACGAGCCTTGGCGAGTTCAGATTCTTTATCCGCAATACTCTGCTCCAAGGACTCAAACTTCTTCACGGCTTCATGGAGCTCTTGTTGGACCTCACTGACCCTGGCCTCATGCTTTTCATGAGCGGCCTGCTCCTTGGCCACCTTCTTCTCGGGCTCGGCTAGCGCCTTCTTGAGAGCCTCGACCTCGGCCGCCGCTCCTAATATATATCATGACATTTTTTAGTCAAAATAAATTATTCATCCATATTTAATACAAACAAGGTTATTTCGTACCTTGGTTGTCCTTCAGTTGTTTCTTTACATGGCCGAGCTCTTCCTCCGCCCGCTCCAGACTCTGCTTTAGTACGGAGACCTGAGCAGCATGGGAGGTTGCGGCCAATAACGACGCCTGCTTATTCACATAGACATTTTATAGTTAGTCTCCTGTGAAACTTATTTGATCCTCTGTCCGGCATTTCTTTTCGAACACCGGACATTATATCAGGGGCTACTATCTATATTGTGATATTCATTTTATATTTAATTTCATTGCTTACCTCAAAGCCTGTTAGAAGGCTTGTGCAGGCTTCGGTCAGCCTGCTTTTCACGGACTGAATCTTCTCAATCATCGTGCCATAAGGGTACGGTGCTCTTCAACAATGGAAGCGCCTTGCAGCGCCTCCAACAAAGTATCGGCGCCTCTGGGTGGACAGAGGTCACCGGTGGAATAGGCGCACCCCCTTCTCTTTGAAGGAGGTTGCTTGCCTGATTCCAGAGCCGTATTGGTCTCTGAAATTGTATTCAGCTGGGGGCCGAATTCAGTATGGCCCCCGCCATCAGTGTTCATGGGAGTCCGCTCCCCCATGTGTCCGGCTGCCGAGGTTTGACCCTATGACACTGCCCTGACGGTCTCCTGAGCCCCTGCCTGGCCAGGGTTCATTTGGGACGACACCTCAATGTTATCCATGGCCTTGGGAGAAGAGGCCGCCGGGATGGTCCCGCTGTCCATCACATCCAGGTCCAGCAAGTCCTCTGATGAGGATTGCTCGATGTTGGACCCGGCCGGACTGAAAATGCGTGATTCGACATATTAATACTATGCAATAGTGAGGCCGGATATATGAGTGTGTCCGGGTTTCTTAGTACTCACGATTTGGCCAGGGGCTTGACCCTGGGTTCCCACTCCAAGCTGCTGTCGGTGGCCGCGGTGGAGTCATCTGGAAGGGAAGCTTCCCCCTTCTTAGACGCTTCGGCCTCCAAACGCACGGAGGCCGACCTCTTCTTTCTCCCCTTCGCAGGGGGGAATGACTTTATTCTTCTTCCTCCTCCTCTTCCTCGTCTTCTTCAGCGGCGAAGGAGTGAGCCTTAGCGTCTTTGGACGCCACGTACGAAGTGCCCTTGCGACGGAGACCGCCCTGGTCTCCTTGGCCTCCTTCTTGGCCTTCTTCTTCGGCGCCTTATAAGGAGCCGGGACCAGCATCTTCATTAGAAGTGGGCCTGCTAGTTCTTCGGGCAACGGAGCCGGACAGTATATCCGCTCCGCCTTCTTCGTCCAGCCCTGGGAGAATCATTAGGGAAGCATTAGGCGTTTCCCTCAAGTATGCGAGTAAAGGATACACCTTGAAAACATGTAAAGACTTACCGAACTGACAGAACGGGACAATCTGTACCCATGATCCTCGGCGGTGTCCGACCACGATTTATTAGGCTTGAATAGCACCTTCCAGATGTCCTCGTGCATAGTGCCGAAGAACTCTAGTAGGGTTTGGTGCTTGGCCGGGTCAAACTCCCACAGATGGCAAGTCTGGCTTTGGCATGGAAGGATCCGGCGAACTAGCATCACATGGACCATGTTGTCAAGCTTGATGTTCTTGTCCGCCATGCCCTTGATATGTGCCTGGAGCGCAGTCAGTTCATCTGACGAAGACCAGTCCAGGCCCTTCTTGGGCCAGGACATTAGCCGCATTGGGGCTCCGGATTGAAATTCGGGAGCCGCGACCGAGGTGGTGTCGCGTGGCTCATTGACATAGAACCACTGTTGTTGCCACCCTTTGACGGACTCGTTGAATGTACATGCTGGCCATGTGCGTTCGACATCTTGCTCACCATGGCGCCTATGCACTCGGCGTGCTCGCCGCCACCACCTTCGGCTTCACATTGAATGTTTTAGCCACAGTCCAAAGTGTGGAGGGATGCGGACGAAGACCTCACACACGACGATAAATGTTGAGATGTTGAGGAAGGAATTTGGGGATATATCATGGAAATCTATCCCGTAGTAGTACATGAGTTTGCGGATGAATGGGTGGAGAGGAAATCCCAGCCCGCGGATAAAGTGAGGCAGGAATACAACCCTCTTATGGGGTTCCGGAGTGGGAAAGATCTGTCCCTCAGCTGGGAGACAATGCGCGATCTCCTAGGTCAGATACCCGGCCTCCCGGAGTTTCTTGATATCCTTCTCCTTGACGGAGGAGGCCATCCACTTGCCCTGCGCTCCAGATCCGGACATGGCTGGAGTGCTTTTTGGAGGCGGAAGAGATGAGAGCTTGGGCGCTGGAGCTCAAGAATGGGGAAGCAGAGAGAAGGTGTGGGTGAAAGAGTTGGATCCTTATCCCTTTATAATGGCAGTGAATATCAAGCGCCTCCCCAGTTGCCCTAAAAACTCGCTTATCCCTAAGGGCCGTGCAAACGATGCAGTGGGATTACCGATACCTGTATTGATGAGAATCCCGCAATAAGGGGACATGATCTCTGCTTTGACAAGACGTGCCAATGGAACCGCATCTTGAAATACAGAGCGGTGGGCTAAAAAACGGTTCCAATAATAACCGGGCGTTGACGTGATGTTGGAAAAAGTTGTCAGCAGATTGGACTTGTGAAGTATTATACTCTCCACAGTTGTGGTGTTTGTTTTGCAGAGCCGGACACATTTCTTGTGTTCGAAGGAAGATTTGGAGTATTTGGAGGAGGAACCTGCCTTGCAATGCCGAAGACAATCTGCGCGCCGGACACCTCGTCATTGAAGCCTGGATTCAGGGGCTACTGAGGGAGTCCTGGATTAAGGGGTCCTCGGACAGCCGGACTATATTACATGAGCCGGACTGTTGGGCTATGAAGATACAAGACTGAAGAATCTCTCCCGTGTCCAGATGGGACTCTCCTTGGCGTGGAAGGCCAGCTTGGCGACTAGATATGTTGATTCCTTTCTATGTAACCGACTTTGTACAACCCTAGTCCCCTTCAGTGTCTATATAAACCGAAGGGCTTAGTCCGTAGAGGCAGATTGATAATCCTCATAGGCTAGACTTCTAGGGTTTAGCCATTACGATCTCCTGGTAGATAAACTCTTGTAATACTCACATCATGAAGATCAATATAGCAGGAAGTAGGGTATTACCTTGATAGAGAGGGCCCGAACCTGGGTAAACATCGTGTCCCCCGCCTCCTGTTACAATCGGCCTTAGACGCACAACTCGGGACCCCCTACCTGAGATCCGCCGGTTTTCACACCGCATCGGGTCTCAGCTGTTAGCCACATCACACCCCTCAAACAGAAGCTAGGGCAGCTTAAATGCCACTACAATGACATGGGAGATCTCATGGAGGCTCTCATCAAATATGCCAACTCAAACAGCACTAAGGACCCTGGGTCCAATGAGGAGAAGTCCGGCAAGGGGAAGAAGAACGACAATGGGAAAGGACAACAGTAAAGTATGACAGGGCATAATCAGGGAAATAATGGTACGTGCAAGCAAACCTGTCGGGGGGATGAACCCCGGGCAGGCAACGGAACTCGGATCCTTTTCAAAAAGAACAGGGCCATCATCACCCATCAAGCCGGCCCGTGCTTGGTTGGGTCGCTCAACCCGGCCAGGCCCCTCAACCCGGCCGAACTCTCCAACCCGGCCAGGCCCCTCGACTCGGCCTCGACGGCCAGCACAAGATGACCGAACCCAGCACGCCAAGACTTCCCCGACAGGCAAGCTCTGCTCGTGGCGTGTTCCTCAACCTAGCCACGGGTCAGCTCCCGTCCCATCCAGGTCGTACAATGGGACGAGTCTTCATCCACCAGATGACCAAGGCAACAGTGCCCTGCCCATGCCTCTGGTCAGCCGGAGCATAGCAACAGTGCCCCTCACCTACCCGCTGACCAGGACCGGCGTGGCAACAGTGCCCCCATCATTACCACTGACGCCAGCAAGCAGCGACATGACGGAACACCACTGTACCCGACTTGACTCGGCCATTCCCTAACAAATGACAAGACGGCGCACGGTACCCCTAGGCACGCGGGGCCCACACCTAGGGGAACAAGGCGAACCACAGGCACCCGGCGGGTCCCAGCCCGGGTCCTCAGACGCTGATGACCCGACCCTACAACTTTGTAACATTACCATAGTACCCCTGGGGGGTTGGCCTATAAAACCCCCCAGGAGCCCTCTCGCCTACGGGCAAGCAAGATAGCAGGAGCAGTAAGCACACAGGAACTAGCCACCGATCAGTAGAACACACCCTAGTACAAGGAGCCGCCTAAGCCCTGGCCAACATCCTTCTTCCTCGATTCAGCTCTAGGAGCAATCTGTACTATCACACATCAACCACACTCGGCAGGACTAAGGTTATTATCTCTCCGGAGAGCCCCAAACCTGGGTATGTCTTGCGTCCCGCGCTCGCTCATACCAACCTCGCCTCTGGAGCCCACCAGCACCCTCGAGCCTCCTCCTCTCTTTAGCCATCCCATGGCATCTACCGTGCGCCCACCATGACAGTTGGCGCCCACTGTGGGGCAGCTCGAGGAGTTGGCTGGGAGCATGCTTCAGACGGGGCTCCCTTCTGACTCTAACGAGCCCGTCATGCTGGCAGACGACGTCGTCGACGCGCTCGCCGCCTCCTTCACCATGCTGTGCATCTCTGATGCGCCCACGACCGATGAGTACCCCAGTGAGGTACTCAACTACTCCGACTCTCCCCTCTCCCTCGGTTGCAGCATTCTTGCCGGGGTAATGGACGTCCACGTGGAGGTTTTCGTCACCGGCATCGACGCCTCCTCCAGGTCGAGCGAGACAAGGAAGGCCACCGAGGCCAAGGCCGCACTGTAGCGGGCGGCCTCGTCCAACCCGTTGTGTGCCGCCATGCAGAGCCTCCGCATCCCCATCAGCACTGACATCGACGCCTCCAACATTGCCAAGGCCCGAGCCCAGATAAAGGAAAGACGCCAGCAGATGCTGGACCTGACCGAGACGCTCGCCGCCATGCAGCGTTGCCTGGACTCCGCTCAGCTGGAGTGCAACGCCGCCTACGGCTTCACGCCTGCCGCGACCGAGCCGAGCCGGGCCGCCGACGTGCGAGCCCGGGGTGGAGCGATCGGCCGCACCCTAGATGACATCCCGATTGTCTACGAGACTCTGGTGAAGAACATGCGCGCTGCCCAGGCGGCCACGGTCAGGCTGGATCAGCTCATAATCGAGGAGCTAAAGGAGAGCATCAAGCGGATGCATGACCTCCTTGACGCGGCCAACGCACAGCAAGACTGTCTCAACCAGCTCGCCTAGCCGTCCAGCTTCGGCTCCGCCCGCGCTGCCGGACCCAGTGATCATCAACACATGACGTCCTCGCCGCCCAGCGAGGCACAGTCCGGCCGCACCTGGACCCGGCATGACCTGGCCTCGACAGCTGCTGGTGGGTTATGCGACAAGCCGGCCCTGGGAAACCGACGCAGACCTGGCCAGCCCGGCCGGCGTCCGGCCCCAACTGACCCGCCCCCCTGTGGCCTGGTCGCCAGCCGACTAGGCGCGCGCACCATCGACGACACCAACGCCCGCCACCGCCTCGACCGGCTCGCCTTGTCCCTGGAGATGGAGGAGAGCGGCGCCATTGGGCCGGCGTGCTTCGGCCCACGGATCCGGGAGGAGCCCTTTCCGAAAGGGTTCACGCTCCCCCGCGACACCCCCAAGTACAACGGAACCGTGATGCCGGAGGGCTGGCTCACCGACTACACCACCGCCATCGGCATCACCGGCGGCAACCACCGACTCGCTGTGCGCTACGCACCGCTCATGCTCCAAGGATCGGCCCTCACCTGGTTGAATAGTTTGCCGGTGGGCAGCGTCAACACGTGGGTCGACTTCGAGCAGGCCTTCATCGGCAACTTCACGGGAACCTACAAGCGACCCGGCCAGCCCAGCCAGCTCACCATGTGCGTGCAGGGGCTGACAGAGACCGGCCGCGAATACCTCGCACGCTGGACCGACCTCTGGAACAGCTGCGAGGGTGTCCACGAGGTTCAAGTGATCCAGTACTTCGTCAATGGGTGCCGAGATGGCACCCTCCTCAAGCACAAGCTCTTGCGCTACTAGCCGGCCACCATGGTCGCGCTCATGGTGACGGCGGATAAGTACGCCAACACCGACTCCGCCATGAAGATCCTGGTGGCGCTGGATGAAGCCGGCAAAGCAAAGCCGGTTCCCCCTCCAAAGCCGGCCGGCGAAAGCAGCCGGCAGCAGCACCAGCAGAACCACAAGCGCAAGGCCGACCAACCGGCCCATCGCTACGACAACCGGCTCATTGCGGCCACCGAGCCCGCGGCGAACCCCGCAGCCAAACACCGGCAGATCGGCAAGACGGCGTGGCAACCCGCCATGAGCATCGAAGAGATGCTCGACGCCCCCTGCAAACACCATAGCAGCGCAAGGCCGTCCACGCACACGCTCCGGCAATGCGGCATCACCGAACGAATCATGCGAGGCGACGTCCCACCCCCTCCGGCTCCGGCTCCGGGCGCGGGTCAGCCGCCTCCGCCTCCACCGCCGCCTCCAGCCGGCGCCGCAATGCACGATGATGCCTACCCAGACCAGAATGCGGGGTACAACGTCTTCACCAGCATCGGCGATGACAAGCGCAGCGAACGTCTCCACCGCCAGGAGGTGAACACCGTCGTCCCGGCCAAGCCGGAGTACATGCATTGGTCGGACCACCCGGTGACCTGGTCCCGGGAGGACCACCCGACCTTCATGCCGAATCTGGGTGGCTACGCCCTCGTACTCAACCCCTCCATTGTCGCGCGGCGCACGTGCAAGTTTTCCCGAGTCCTCATTGACGGTGGTAGCAGCATCAACATTCTCTACCGTGACACCATGACCAAGCTTGGCCTCGAGGCTAAGGACCTACAGCCGACCCGGACGATCTTCCACGGCATCGTCCCTGGCCTCTCCTGCTGTCCCATTGGCCGGGTCCGGCTCAACGTCCTGTTCGGCGACAGCAATCATTTCTGGCGCGAACCAATCTGATTCGAGGTGGTGGACCTGTCCAGCATGTACCATGCGTTGCTGGGCCAACCCGCGCTCGTCAAATTCATGGCGATCCCCCACTAAGCTGTCGGCATTCTAGGAACGGGGGTCCCTAGACTTGCCTGCCTGCGGCCTGCGGCGTGGCTCAAGGGGCGGCCCAGCACGGCCCACCTTCATCAGCATGAGTTCAAGACCCTCGCGAGGGGCCAAGCCTCGCGGGATGGACGACAAGGAGCCTCCTCAGGCACGGCCTCGTCAGGCTGGCTCGCGAGGAGGCGGAGAGATCAAGGCGGGGTACCTCACGAGGTGCCTGTGACAGAAGCCATGACGACCAAGAGCGCCAGGCGGGCGCCAGCCTGCGCAGTGTCCTCCTTTCCTCTTTGGTGCAAAGGGAGCAAGCGCAGGCGAGAGCATCAAGCAAAGGCATCCATTTCAGTGCAACAAGACCAAGACCGTCGCAACGGCAGGATGGAGGTCATCGTGGGCCCCAAGCCGGCGTCACCTCCAGAGCCTTTGGCAGGCGAGGACCAACTTTAGTCAGGAAAGTGTACATGATGTTCCCCTTCAAAATGGCCAATTGTTGGCGCCCTTCCCGCTCAATATTTGGGAAGAGGCCCAGGGCCTTTGCCTATAAATAGGACTAGCCACCACAAAGTAGGGGCATCGATCCAGAGAGCGACGGAACTCCCCAAGTAGTTCATCGCACCAGCGAAGAACAGACCCTCGCGAGGCTGTTCTTCCTTGTATTGTTCATCATCAGCCCAAGAGGCAATCCACCACACCACACACTGGAGTAGGGTATTACACCACGATGGTGGCCTGAACCAGTATAAACTCTGTGTCTCTTGTGTTGTTCTGTTGATTGCTTAGATCATAGCGAGGTGGTGAGGAGCAGGTGGGCAGAGGGCGAAATCTCCGCGCGTACCCCAGTGTTCGAATCTAGAGGGTCTGCTGGAACCCGAAATCCGACATTTGGCGCGCCAGGTAGGGGTGCGCCGGAGCTTCTCCTTCCGCCGACCCGCTCTCCACCGACACCATGACTCGCCTTGCGATCAGCGGCGCGCCGCCCGCTCCGGTCGTTAGCACTAGCGCGGGGGCCAGGGGGCTCCAAGCCTTGGCCCCGGCCTTGCGACAGGTGCGGGGGCCAGACAAGTTACCGGCGGGTTCCGTGGCCCCTTGGGAAGAGGTGCACAACCTCTTCCTCGCCAGGCACTCAGGGCCGGCGCCCCCGGTCGTCGCGGCCCTCCTGGGCGGCTTGCAGGCGCCACCTTCGGGCTGCCACGTCAAGCCATTCGTCCGCCAGGTCGGTGCCGCCTCCATGTGGCAGGGGGCTCCCTTAGGTCGGTCGATGCCCAAGGCCGATCTGGCCTTTGGCTCAAAGGACCACCCCTCCAACTCGGCCTGCTCTGGTGCGCTCCCGATGCTATGCACTCCCACCATCTTCCAGGTGACCGATCACCAGGACTCTCATCAACGGCGGCTCGGGCCTCAGCGTGCTCTCGATTGAAGCCTTCAGCCTCCTCCACATACCACCGGAGTGGCTTCGGCCCAGCCGGCCCTTCTTGGGCGTCGGGGGCGGATCCTCCAGCTCCCTGGGGTAGATCCGTCTCCCGGTAACCTTCGGCACCTAGGACAACTTCCGCATGGAGCTAATCGACTAAGACATCGCCCCCATCGGCCTCCCATACAACGCCATCCTTGGCTACCCGGCTCTGGCCCGATTCATGGCTGCGACTTACCCGGCGTACAACCTCATGAAAATGCCCGGGAGCAGCGGCGTCCTCACGGTGTGCTGAGACACCGGGGATGCATTGAAAGTGCTCAAGCTCGCCTTCAAGGCGGCGGCGGTGGCGCAACCTGCCGAGACGGACGCCCCTGAGCCCAAGGGGGCTACGCCGGCAAAGAAGAAGCAGTTGTTCACCCAAGACAAGGCAGAAACCAAGCAGATGCTGGTCAACGCGGACGGATCCACTGACGCCACCTTCACCATAGGCGCCAACCTCGAGCCCGAGCAGGAGGAGGCCCTGGTCAAGTTCCTGTGCACGAACAAGAAGGTATTCGCTTGGGAGCCCGATCAGCTGGCGGGGATCCCTAGAGGCGTAATCGAGCACCACCTCAATGTGTGCCCCAATGTTCGGCCCGTGAAGCAAAAAGCGAGGCAGCAGTCCACGGAAAAGCAGGCTTTCATCGTCCAAGAGACCCGCAAATTGGAAGCTGCAGGGGTCATTCGCAAGGCTCGGTACCGGATTGGTTGGCTAACCCAGTCATTGTGCCGAAGAAGGGGGGGAAGGAACGTATGTGTGTCGACTTCACCAACCTCAACAAAGCTTGCCCGCAGGATCCGTTTCCGCTCCCCCGCATCGATCAGATCATCGACTCCACTGCCGAATGCGACCTGTTGTGTTTCTTGGATGCCTTCCCTGGGTATCACCAGATCAAGATGGCGGTAGAAGATGTGGAAAAAACGGCCTTTCTAACCCCGTGTGGGGTGTACTGCTACACATGCATGCCGTTCGGGTTGCACAATGTAGGGGCGACCTTTCATCGGCTGATGCACATCACCTTGGGCCCGCAGCTCGAGAAGAACGTTGAGGCTTACATCGATGATATTGTGGTGAAGTCTCACGAGGCCAAGAAACTGATACAAGACTTGGAGGAAACCTTCACGAGCCTCAACGCCGTGAGCCTACGGCTCAATCCAGAGAAGTGTGTGTTTGGGGTACCCTCAGGCAAGCTCTTGGGCTTCCTCGTGTCCCACCGAGGCATCGAGGCTAACCCAGAAAAGGTCAAGGCGGTCGAGGACATGAGCCCACCAAAGACCCTCAGAGAAATGCAGAAGCTCACTGGGCGCGTGACAGCACTGGGACGCTTCATCTCCAACTTGGGGGAGCGAGCGCTGCCTTTCTTCCAGCTGATGAAGAAAAAGTGACCCTTTGAATGGACTGAAGAGGCAGACAAGGCGTTCCAAGACCTCAAGAGGTACCTAACCAGCCCTCCGATAATGGTGGCCCCGCGCCCTCAGGGACCCCTGGTGCTCTACCTTGCAGCCACTCCCTATTCCGCCAGCGCAGCCCTAGTGGCAGTTAGGGAGGAGCGTCGGAACAAAGCCACGGCATCTGCCCGGGTCGAGGCGAAGCGTGAACAAGTAAGACCCGCAGAAACCGCTACCACAGCCAAGAAGGATCAGCCGCTGCTGGGGAACGCACTCGAGAAAGCGGAAACCCCTCCCCCTAGCGACCAGCTACTGGGGGCTCCCTTGTCTCAGGAGGTGCCACGGTCTCCGGAGGGCGCCATCGACACTAGCGTTCCCAACCTCGTTGAACATTTTGTGTACTTCGTCAGCACAGTGTTGCGAGATGCAAGGGCGCGGTACCCCATGCCTCAGAAACTTCTCCTCGCGCTATTGGTGGCCTCGCGCAAGCTGCGACATTATTTTCAGGGCCACCCCATCAAGGTTGTCTAAGCGTACCCTTTGGAAAGGGTGCTCAGGAGCCCTAACTCAGCTGGAAGAGTCGCTGAGTGGAACATTGAACTGCAAGCATTTCAGCTCGAATTCAGCACAACTAGAGTCATCAAGGGGGCCGCCTTGGCAGATTTCGTAGCAGAGTGGACGGAGGCGCCGGGCCTCAAGGCTGATGAGGATCGATCCCTCTCCCCGGGAAGCGAGGCACCGGACGATTGGGTCATGTACTTCGACGGGTGAGGGAGTCCCGGACTAGGGGTGTCCGGATAGCCGAACTACCATCATCGGCCGGACTCCAAGACTATGAGGATACAAGATTGAAGACTTCGTCCCGTGTCCGGATGGGACTTTCCTTGGCGTGGAAGGCAAGCTTGGCGATACGGATATGTAGATCTCCTACCATTGTAACCAACTCTGTGTAACCCTAGCCCTCTCCGGTGTCTATATAAACCGGATGGCTTTAGTCCATAGGACGAACAACAATCATACCATAGGCTAGCTTCTAGGGTTTAGCCTCCTTGATCTCGTGGTAGACCTACTCTTGTAACCCACATCATCAATATTAATCAAGCAGGACGTAGGGTTTTACCTCCATCAAGAGGGCCCGAACCTGGGTAAAAACATCATGTCCCTCATCTCCTGTTACCATCCGCCTAGACGCACAGTTCGGGACCCCCTACCCGAGATCCGCCGGTTTTGACACCGACATTGGTGCTTTCATTGAGAGTTCCTCTGTGCCGTCGCGATCAGGAAGGATGCCTTCTCCCGTCTTTAAAGACGTCACCGTCGTCAAGAGAGCTTTGGCCGCCGGCCAAACTGTCCGGCTAGGTGGTTTTCTTATGACTGCCCGTTCGGCCACCGCTCCGACGATGACCTCTCAGGTCATCAAAAGCGATCTTCACGTCATCCCGGAATTCACCGAGCAGTTAGATCCGATTGAGCTCTCCTCTGTAAAGGAGCTCTTGGGTCGCATCGCCGCCCTGGGAGTCGCTACAGACTACGATCAGATTGGGCTTAAACCTGATCTGAGAGAGATTAACTCTCCTCAGGCCACCCACCACGTTGTCGTGGTAGAGGAACAATGCGGCAACCCTTCTTCTACGTTGAAAACCAACTATGTCCGGATTCCCGATCCCTCCAAGCCGGATTCCCGTGAAGGGACGGACGCTAATCAAATACTGAACTTAGAGTCAGGCATCAGACTAGATTCGTTGGAAAGCATCCAGCAAGTCAAGCTTCCAAATCCGGAAACTTCTTGGCCTTTGAGCCTCAGATCGGGCGGGGTTCCGAACTTGATTCCACCCGCCCACCCAAACATAAGCGATCCATCTCGAATACGGCAAGAGCCCGATGAAACAGTACATCATTACTGGGCCAGATTCCTCCTGGTTATGAACAGGATAAAGGACTGCTGTGAAGAAAGCGCGATTTCAATTTTCTGCAACAATTGCACGGACAAGGGAATCATGAACGCCATAAGTCGTCGCGAAGTTACACGCTTCATCGACCTAGCGACTATCATACAAAAATACTGTGCAGTAGAGAGTGCCAGGAACACCGAAACTAGGTTTTGGGACAGTTCGGCCTTGACCACAACCCTAGTCCGAAGTAAAAGGGTGCGCCATACTCAGGCACCTGGGTTAAAAACCAAAAAGCAAAGACCCCCTAAAGGGCATGGAACCGTACTGGGGGCGGTCTCAACGGACCCTGCAAAATCCACAGTACGGAGGGCGCCACTCCAACACACAGCCTTCGAGCATGTTGGATACTACGGCAGGTGGCCAAAAGTGGCGAAGGCTTTTTAGCCGCGGGCAAACAGCCCAGCAGTACCGGTACGGTATTAACAGTCTTCGAGACTTTCGCATCAAATAACATGCGAAAACGAACAATCCGTGGCCTCGCCGAAGTCTACCAAGTAGCAACAACAAATCCATGGAGTGACACGGCTATCACCTTCAACGCCAACGACGAACCTAAATTCCGAACAGCTAGAGCACCAGCCGCATTGGTCCTCAGTCCGATAGTGGACGGCTTTCGCCTTACCAAGGTACTCATGGATGGCGGCAGCGGATTAAACCTCATCTACGAGGAAACCCTTCAAAAAATGGATATTGACTGGAGCCGCATCGAGCGAAGCAGCACAACCTTCAGAGGGATAATCCCTAGTTGAGAAGTATGCTGCACAGGAAAAATCACACTACACGTAGTGTTCGGCTCACCGGACAATTACAGGTCCGAGGAGGTCACGTTCCAAGTGGCCCCATTCGGCAGCGGATATCACGCTTTGTTAGGGCGAGAGGCATTCACAATCTTCCAAGCTATACCCCACTACGGGTACATGAAGCTCAAAATGCCCGGACCCAATGGGATAATCACTCTTGCCAGTGATCCAGATACAACACTCCACGCTGAAAATAAGACAGCCGCACTGGCTCTAGAGGCATTGTCCGAAGCCCTAGCGGTAGAGGAACTAACCACGCTGCGCTCCACGGTGGATAGGGACGATGTGATACTCGATAAGAGGTCCAAGTCCACCTCTTTTAAACCAGCAGACGAAATAGTCAAATTTCAGGTCCATCCAACGGACCCCACAAAGACGGCCTCCATCGGGGCACAATTAAGTCTTGATGTCGAAGCCGCACTACGAGAATTCCTTTGGGAAAATTGGGACATTTTTGCCTGGCACCCTTCAGACATGCCAGGAATCCCATGCAGGCTGGCAGAGCACAGCCTAAACATCCTAAGAGGATTCAAGCCGGTCAAACAAGCTCTTTGGCGATTTTCCGAACCCAAAAGACAGGCAATGGGAGAAGAGCTAGCCAAACTCTTCGAAGCCGGATTCATCAGAGATATAAAACATCCGGACTGGCTAGCCAATCTAGTAATGGTACCAAAAAAGGACAAATCCTGGCACCTCTGCGTCGATTTTAAAGACCTTAACAAGGCCTGTCCAAAGGACCCTTTCCCCCTCCCTCGCATCGACCAAATCATCGATGCTACCGCAGGGCACGATTCATTGTGCTTCCTCGACGCATACTCTGGATACCATCAAATCAAGATGGCGGAGAAAGACCAGGCCGCAACGACATTCGTTACTCCATATGGGCCATTCTGCTTCAACACAATGCCCTTCGGACTCAAAAACACCGGCGCAACTTATCAGCGCATGATTCAAACATGTCTGGTACCCAGATAGGCAAAACAGTAGAGGCATACATAGACGATGTGGTCGTCAAGACTAAACACGTCGAAACTCTAGTAGAAGACTTGAGGGTGACATTCGACAACCTCCGAGCATATGACATTAAGCTCAATCCGGAAAAAATGCGTCTTCGGCGTACCAGCCGGAAAGCTCTTGGGCTTCATCGTATCTGGTAGAGGAATTGAAGCAAACCCGGCCAAAATCCGAGCTCTGTCACAATTGGATATTCCAAAAGACCTCAAGCAAATACAAAAACTAACTGGATGCGTAGCGGCCTTAAGTCGCTTCATCTCCCGTTTGGGAAAAAAGGCTCTGCCCCTCTACCGCCTCCTCCGGCACACCGAACATTTCGAATGGACGGATGCTGCCATAGCCGGACTCGAAGAAATAAAGGCCATACTGGCAACAAATCCGGTCCTGGCCGTGCCCAACCTGGGCGAACCTATGTTATTATATATCGCAACAACACATCAAGTTGTCAGCGCGGTACTCGTCGTCGAGCGAGAGACAAAAGGGCACAGATTCCCTCTTCAAAAACCAGTGTACTACGTATCCACTATTCTAACTCCATGCAAGTCCGGTACCCACATTATCAAAAGATAGCATATGCGGTGTTCATGGCATCCCGGAAGCTGCGACACTACTTTCAAGAGTGTTCCATAACGGTGGCCTCCGAAGTACCTCTCAACGATATTATAAACAATCGCGACGCAACGGGCAGGATTGCAAAATGGGCTATTGAGCTCTTACCATTTGACATAACCCATAAACCACGGCGAGCTATAAAGTCGCAGGTTCTGGCCGACTTCATCGCCGAATGGACCGCAGCCGAACTCCCTAAAGAGTACGGCGCATACTCCAATTGGATCATGCATTTCGACAGATCCAAAATGTTGGCTGGCTTGGGGGCTGGCGTCGTCCTGACGTCCCCAACTGGAGACACAATCCAATACGTACTTCAAATAATGTAGATGGACTCCAATAATGCAGCTGAATACGAGGCCCTTCTACATGGCCTCCGGATGGCAATCTCCATGGGCATTCAACGCCTAGAGGTGCGCGGGGATTCAAACCTCGCAATATCCCAAGTAAATGGAGACTTTGATGCCAAAGATCCAAAAATGGCAGCTTACCGCAACGCCGTCCTAAAAATGTCAGCTCGGTTCGAAGGACTCGAATTCCACCATGTAGCCCGGGATAATAAGCAGGCAGCAGACGTGTTAGCACGCATCGGCGCGAAACGAGACGCCGTCCCTCCAAACATCTTCCTGGAATGGCTCTTCAAGCCATCCGTGTTATGGGAAGAGGAGTCCGGAAATAACAATCCGGAGCCAGCTGTATCACCGAACTCAGACCATTCTGACACAATCGGCGGCTCAGCCAACGAAATAACACCTTCAGCTCATGAAATAATGGCAGTAAGTGCCCCGTGGACAGAACCATTCCTAGCCTACTTAATTCGGTAGGAACTTACCGAAGACCAAAATGAGGCCCGCTGCATAGTTTGGCGATCTAAAGCCTACAAGGTCCATGAGGGAGAACTTTATAAGAAAAGCACAACCGGAGTCCTTCAAAGGTGTATCTCCGAAGAGGAGGGGCGGAATCTCCTGGCTGAAATTCACGCCGGACTCGACGGGCACCACGCTGCAGCCCGGGCACTCGTAGGCAAGGCCTTCCGTACAGGATTTTATTGGCCGACAGCCCGGGCAGATGCTCAGGACTTAGTCCAACGATGCGTCGGTTGCCAGCTCTTTGCTAATCAGAGCCACATGCCACCCACCGCCCTCAAAACTATACCCATTACCGGGCCGTTCGCAGTCTGGGGGCTTGACATGGTTGGACCCCTTAAAGGGGGAACCCACAAGCACAAATACTTATTGGTCATGGTGGACAAATTCACCAAATGGATTGAGGCCAAGCCGGCTAAAACGGCAGAATCCGGACCGGTGATAGACTTCCTATCCGGGGTAGTACACTATTTTGGCGTCCCCCACAGCATCATCACTGATAACGACATGAACTTCACTGCCGACGAGGTTAAACTCTGGTGCAAAAACATGGGCATCAAGCTTGATTACGCTTCAGTCTATCACCCCCAAACTAACGGTCAAGTCGAGCGAGCAAATGGTCTAATCATGAGCGGCATCAAACCCAGACTAGTGCGGTCCCTCAAGGAATCTAACATGCACTGGGTAGAGGAGCTCGACTCCATACTCTGGGGGCTGCGGACCACGTCAGACCGAACTACTGGATTCACACCATTTTTCATGGTGTATGGCGCAGAGGCAGTTCTGCCTTGCGATATAATTCATGACTCACCTCGTGTGCGCATGTACAAAGAAAGAGAAGCCGAGTTGGATCGCCAGGACAGTTTGGACGCCTTAGAGGAGGAGCTGGACGTGGCAAAGGCTTGTTCCGCATTCTATCAGCAGCAGGCTCGAAGATATCAAAGCAGAGAAGTACGAGCCAAAACTTACAATGTCGGCGAACTCGTCCTACGCGTGCCGGACAAGAAAAAGGACAAACTTAAGCCCAAGTGGGAAGGTCCCTTCATCATCGACCAAGTCCTGACCGGCGGAGCATACCGTCTACGTAAAGCATCTGACAACCGACTCGAGCCGAACCCATGGAACGCAGCCCGTCTCCGAAGATTCTACGCCTAAACACCGGACTCAGAGTTCGTCTCACTCCCCCGTCCACCTTTTTATATTTTTTACTGTCTCTTGTCCCCCTCCTTCTTCCCACTTTTTTTTCCATACCTTTTATAGGCTGATTTGCGCTTTGTTCGCACACACTTGATGTGCTCCTGGCACTCATTATACTTGGGGGCTTCTTTACCAGAAGCTTATTAATATGGGCTTCACGCCCAATACATGTGTCATACTTCAGCATGTACCTTTTATTCACCATTATATGCATCGATATGACTTAAGTTTTGGCCAAGCTGGATTGCCTGGCTCCTGTGCTTACCCCTACGTTCCCGATTGTTCGGCTAGGAGGTAAAGGGAGCACCTCTGCGATTGTTATTGCCGGGTCAGCCAGATGTGTACCTCAGACTGGGTGAAGCCGAAAGCAAGCGTTCTTAAGAGAATATTCGGTCGGTGACTTGAAAGATGATTTATTACTTACTTATTTATAAGCCCCCAGATGCTTTTTCTGCTATTTTCGCAGTCCGGCATTGCACCTTAGGGCATGCCTCCCAGGGAAAGGAACCCTTAACGGAACTATTCTCCCTGGAAGATGTTTCTTACTAACCATGTAATAGAACATAACTAGTTGGGCACTTGTCTGATAAAGCAATTATGACCCCGACGCCTTGTCTCCATGCATGCCCCGGTTCTTTTATAACTGTAAGGGTATTCGGACACACTCCGGACTGTTGGGTCCCGAGGTTGAAGCGAAACGGTCCGCAAAGACAAACGATCTACAATCCGGCTAGAAGGCATCTTACATGTCATTTCAAATTACATCGTCAAACCGACTGATTGTACTCCTCAATCCCATCTAACAGGCTGTCTAATTTACAGTCCTGTTGGGAATATTTCGCGGCCAGTTTTACTTGGCCATACATCAAGCTCACAGGGATCTCCTTCCTATCAGGCCCCGCAGGTCCGACCTCGGCCATGTGGTTTGGGTCAGCCTTCGGGTAGCGCGTCTTCACCATGGCCCAGGCCTCCCTGGCACCCTGACGGCAGGCCGATATCTTCCACAAACGAAGGCGTCGCCGTGCTCCCTGGAGCTTCTCAGCAAGCTCACCAAGGCCCTCGGGTAGGGAGACGGATGGCCATAAAGCCTGAACGACGCCACTCATCGCCTGCCGAACACGTTCGAACAATTGCGCCAGCTCGGGAAGTTGGTCACCTGTTGACCCAGGCATTTCCTCCGCAGGGCGACCTGTGAGCACGCCTAAAGTCATATTTCTGTCAAACGACTTCCTCGCCGAATTCTTCTTTTCAAAGGAATTTGCTCAAGAACTTACTATAAATGCCGCGATGAAGTCGCTGATTCTCCTTCAAGGAGCCAGACAGCTGGGCCCGAACACCTTTTAGCTCTTCTCCTAGCTGGGTGTGGGCATCTAGGAGCTTGTTTCTCTCCAGCTACACCTTCATAAGCACCCTCTCGCCAGCCTTTAGCTGACGCAGTAGCTGTTGCTTGTCCGGATCTAGTCCGGCGCCCTCTGCAATATTATTGTCAGATTCACGCCACACTTTGTTAATTAATTATCTTTTCAAAGTACGTCTTACCAGCCGGGGTCTCTGTGGCTCCCCCTGTGGCGGCTAGTGCGGCCTCAAGTTGGGCCTTGCACTCTTGGAGCTCCTGGGACATATGGGTATTCTTCTCCATAAGATCCTGCATAAAAATTAATCCTTAAATTAGTTATTTTAACCATTTTAAGTCTCGGGGGCTACTGGCATATATGACTATTAAAATTACTTACACGTATGTCTTTCACATACTGCTCCGTGGCTCTGGTTAACCCATCTTGAGCGGCATGGAGGTACGCATTTCCCGCATCAAAGGCATTTAACGCCTCCGGGGAGAAACACGCGTCACGAAGAACTGTCCGGTGACGCCTGTGATTCATGGTGCTCTCCACCTCAGACCGGGTGGCGGACAGCCTGTCGGCATCCCCTTCCGGGCCATGCGTTGGAGCATGGCTGGCGGAGGCTTGATTGGCAACCTCTCCGGACACTGTCCGGCGAGCGCTCTTTCTGGAAAAGTTCTAAGCATTAATATACCTCCTGGGAATCCTTCCCTTAAAAAATAGCGGTGCTCCATACCGTTGCGGCGACGTTTCAGTTCGCGTTGCACTCCTCTTCCGCCTGCTGGGCCGGACTGACCCTTGTTGGCCGGTCGCCGCGGGCTCGACTTCCTGCCGTAAAGGCGCTTCCTGTCGAACACCATTGGTGCAAAGTGGTCAGAACTAAGCATTAAAGAAGTAACGGCACGAGGACTTCGGTCATACTCACCGGGGAAGCCGGACACAAACCGGGGTAGTCAGCCATAATGGCGACTAAAGCATTATCTATGCTGAGCTGGTGGTACACCCCGTCCATCAGTTCCACCACTAAGTCCGGATCCTCTTCAGAGGCCGGATCAAGGGACCTTTCTGGGTCTTCGGGTTGTGGGGCTGGGCTTTTTATGCCCTCCACATCCCGACGCAGTTCCTGTGTCAAAATCATACAATAAGACAATTGCCTTTAAAGGCACGGTTCAGATATGCATGTGACCGCTTACCCAGCTCCGAGGGTTGTTCATGGAAAATCCGTTCAGAGGATTCGTGTAGAGGAATTCCTCCTTCTCCCCCTTGTACAAGCCGGACAGGATCTTCACTAGATCGTCGGCCGAGCCAGGTCCCTTGCGGCCGTGACGGGTGGCGTCGTCGTCTCCGTTGAAGTCCCACATGGGGTGGCCCCTATATTGGAGCGGCTGCACCCCACGCATAATGCATGTGGCCATGACTCCGATCATGGTTAATCCGGAATGGGCTAGCAGCCGTATCCGGCCCATCAAGTAATGGACCCTACTATCCTCTTCTCGTCGACGGCTCCGTGGGCGCCAACTTAGGCGTTTCTTCAGGGGAGTGTTGCTGAACTCCGGAAGGCCGATCCGGACTGGATCCGGTAGCGGAGCGTCCTCCATATAAAACCACTCCAAAGGCCAATCTTCGGATGACTTCTTTGGGGTCCCGGACAGGTATCCGGTCCCGGCGATGCGCCATATTTCGGCTCCGCCCACTTGATATATCGACCCCTCGTAAGAGCGGGGTACGAGGCAAAACAGCCTCTTCCACAGCGCAAAATGGGGCTTAATGCCCAAGAACAGCTCACACAGAGCTACGAAGCCCGCGATGTGCAAAATGGAGGCAGGTGTAAGGTTATGAAGCTGGAGTCCGTAGTACTCCAGGAGCCCCCGGAGAAACGGATGTATAGGAAATCCGAGTCCCCTTATTAAGTCGGAGACGAAGCACACCCGCTCTCCTTTGGAGGGATTGGGGGCGCTCTCCGCCTGCTTCCCACCTTTGTAGGTGGCCAGTCCGGCTCGAACCGGAACCATGAAGGCCGGGGGAAGATATCCGTCTGCTTGGAGCATCACTAACTCGCTGTGCGGGACTGAGCATCTCCTCCAATCTCCTGGCTTAGGGCTGGGAGCGCGAGAAGAGGAGCCGCGTCGACTGTCCATGTTGGAATGGGTTTGGTGTCAGATGCGCCTCGATGAGTGCTTGCGGAAGGAGGATGATGTGATTTGGATCTGGATCCTCGCCTCTCTTATAGGCAGCTTATTTGCGCAGCTAGGGGGTAAAACATAAAAATACCCTGGCTTTTCGCATTCGTGCGACGCATGGAAGAAGACCATTATTGGACGCGGAAGCCAAGGAGCGCAGCATTTATGAAGCAACCGGACACTATCCGGCAAACACATGGAGCATGAAGAAGAACCCGCCTTGCAAACGCCGAAGACAACATACGCGCCGGATTCGTCGTTATTGAAGCCTGGTTCGGGGGCTACTGAGGGAGTCCCGGACTAGGGGGTGTCCGAATAGCCGAACTACCATCATCGGCCGGACTCTAAGACTATGAAGATACAAGATTGAAGACTTCGTCCCGTGTCCAGATGGGACTTTCCTTGGCGTGGAAGGCAAGCTTGGCGATACGGATATGTAGATCTCCTACCATTGTAACCGACTCTGTGTAACCCTAGCCCTCTCCGGTGTCTATATAAACCGGATGGCTTTAGTCCATAGGACGAACAACAATCATACCATAGGCTAGCTTCTAGGGTTTAGCCTCCTTGATCTTGTGGTAGACCTACTCTTGTAACCCACATCATCAATATTAATCAAGCAGGACGTAGGGTTTTACCTCCATCAAGAGGGCCCGAACCTGGGTAAAAACATCATGTCCCTCGTCTCTTGTTACCATCCGCCTAGACGCACAGTTCGGGACCCCCTACCCGAGATCCGCCGGTTTTGACACCGACAACGAGGCATTCTCCAGGCACGGCGCGGGGGCTGGTGCGGTGCTTATATCTCCTACCCAAGACAAGCTCTACTACACCGTGCAACTCTGTTTCCAGCACAGAGAAAAGGTCTCCAATAACATAGCAGAATACGAAGGCTTGATAGCAGGGCAGAAGGCCGCGGCCGCCCTCGGAGTAAAGCGTCTTACCATCAAGGGTGATTCACAACTCCTCGTCAACTTCTCCAACAAAGTATACGAGCCAAGGGATGAGCACATGGAATCCTACCTTGCGGAGGTCTGCAGGATGGAGAAGCAGTTCTGGGGGCTGGAGTTACAGCACGTGCCCCGTGGCACCAACCAGGAGGCCAAAGACATCGCCAAACGAGCATCCAGGCGACTACCTCAGGAGCCTGGCGTCTTCGAAGAGCGGATGTTCAAGACCTCGGCCACACCATCACTGTCAAGCGTGGCGCAGCCTCGAGAGGAGCTCCCCCAGCCGCCAGCCTCGGGAGCCCCGGTTTGTGGCCTGGCCTCAGGGGCGCGTCTGCTCTTGACAATGGAGCCTTAGGAGGGGTGCTGGATCACGGAGCTTCGGAGCTATTTGACGCAAGGGATCTTGCCAGAGAATGAAGAGGAAGCGGAGCGCTTGGCGCGGCAGGCCACAGCATACTGCATCAGGGATGGAGAGCTCTATCGAAGGCGACCGGATGATGTGTCCCTGCACTGCATCTCCAGGGAGCAAGGGAAGGAACTGCTAGCGGATATACACGGTGGGGACTATGGGCATCATTCATCATTGCGGACCCTCGTTGGCAAGGCGTTCCGCAGTGGATTCTATTGGCCCACTGCGCTCAATGATGCCGTCGAACTGGTGAAGGCTTGCGAGGCCTGCTAGTTCCACGCCAAGCAGATCCATCAGCCGGCTAGAGGTCTGCAAACTATACCCCTCTCATGGCCATTCGCAGTATGGGGGCTAGATATCCTCGGCCCATTTCCTCGGGCGCCAGGGGGCTACCTCTACCTCTACGTCGTCGTGGACAAGTTCACTAAGTGGGCTGAAGTGGAAGCCGTCCGCACCATCCCCGCAGGGTCTGCAGTCAAGTTCATCAAGGGCATCGTGAGCCGGTTCGGGGTGCCGAACCGTATCATCACCGAAAACGGTTCGCAGTTCACCAGTAACCTCTTCAAAACATATTGTGCTAACCTTGGAACGCAGATATGCTACGCTTCGGTGGCACACCCCCGGAGCAACGGTCAGGCCGAGCGGGCCAACGCGGAGGTCCCGAGGGGCCTCAAGACCAGGACATTCAAGAAGAAGTTGGAGGCTTGTGGCCAAGGTTGGTACATCGAGCTTCAAGCTGTGTTTTGGTCCATCCGCACAACCGCGACCAAGCCAACCGGTGAGACCCCATTCTTCCTGGTCTACGGAGCTCAAGCGGTCCTCCCTCACGAGGTCAGACGTCGCTCCGCACGGGTCCTGGCGTTTGACGAGGCGCAGCAGCACGCCATGCGGGGGACAAACCTCGTGCTGGGGGAGGAGCGTCGCCGAGAAGCTGCCCTCCGAGCAGCAAGATACCAACAAGCGCTGTGGCGATACCACTGCCAGAACATCCGCCCCAGGACACTCGAGGTAGGAGACCTCGTGCTCAGGCGGGTCCTCTCCAGGGAGGGACTGCATAAGCTCTCTCCCATGTGGGAGGGCCTATTCAACGTTGTTCATGTTTCCAGGCCCGGCTCCACGCGCCCGGAGACTCAGGAGGGGTGCCCATCCAGAACGCGTGGAACATCCAGCACCTTCGGAGATTTTACCCTTGAAAAGGCCCAGAGCCTATGAAGAAGGCAAACGCCTGTGAAGTTGTTGCGTTTTGGAAATGGCCCAGAGCCTGTGAAGAAGGCAAACGCCTGTGAAGTTGTTGCGTTTTGGAAAAGGCCCGGAGCCTGTGAAGAAGGCAAACGCCTATGAAGTTGTTGCATTTTGGAAAAGGCCCAGAGCCTGTGAAGAAGGCGAACGCCTGTGAAGCTGTTGCGTTTCGGAAAAGTCCCAGAGCCTGTGAAGAAGGCGAATGCCTATGAAGTTGATCCTCCCGAGAAAGGCCCGGAGCTTGTGAAGAAGGCCAATGCCTGTGAAGCTCGCCGCCCGTGACACTCTCACGTAATAATGAGTGGGGCTGTACACGCCCCGGAGTCTCTGGAGTGCTGCCCTCGGGCCTCGGGGGCTCCCGCCCACGCCCAGTGGCTGCACTTAGCTCCGCGCTGGTGAGAAGACGTCGAAGACTAGATTAGGTGCTGGACGCAGCTTTTCTCATTTGCTTTCTGCAGTTGGCTTGTTCATCCCCATTCGAGGTTTTGCTGAAGTTGTTGTCGTCTTTGGTTTGTGACTCTTTGACTCTTTCGCTCTCCTGCCCCGATTTCTCTCGCGCAAGTCTCGCGAGGGAGCACCGCGGGCACCCTCGCGAGTGTTTTCTGCCCACATTGTTCGAGGCTACCCAACCCAGGTCCACTACGGGAGCACCCCTCCAGTCCGTGCCCCACGGGCATTGCGACACGAACACAGGGCCTGGGTCGATCGCCTCCATGGCTGAGGCCGGGAACTACCTCACCAGACTAACCCTCGCAGAACATGGAACATTCGATGAACCATCGGCTTCAGGAAGCAACGGTCACGACAAGCCCTCCCCCCGAGCTAAGTAATTGATGTGCACTAGCGTACGACATGAAGGCACAATACCAGAATAGCGGAGGCAGTACAATAATTAAACAACAATAGTCCAAGCACACCCTCGCAGGGCCCTACACTACTGTCTTTTTAACGCAGGGAAAGGGAAAACAAAACAGGCGCGACTCGCCCGACACCAGCTCACGAGAGGGAGACTCGAACTGCCTTCGGAGCTTAGGAGGACTCCGTCTCGCGCTTCACCGAGGCATGACGGCGGGCAAACCTGCTACCTCCCTCCAGGCGGGCGCGGCGGTGCGGAGGCTGATCGCGGCCACCGCTGGAGGAGCCGCTGCTCGAAGAAGAGCCGTCGAAGCTCGATGAACCTCGACCACCACCGGCCGCACGCGCGCTTTCGTCTCCATCGTCGCCGGGGCTGGACCCTCGGCCGCAGTCGTCGTTCTCAGGGCAACACCCAGCGCGGCGACCATCTTCCCCGAACACCCTCACGTAGAGGGTGGCATCACCGTCGAACTTGAAGTGCAGGGTGCACCGCCGGATCAGACCACGTGCGCGAGCAAACGTTTGCCAGCCGCGGGTCAGGGCCAAGCTCCCGGATGCAGAGACCTCCAGTGAAGCCCAGGAGGCTCGGTCGCAGCAACTGTCCGCCTGGAGCCAGAGGCCTCCTGGGGCGCCAGCCGGAAGCTCACCTAGGAGGAAGCGAGGAAGTTGGAGCCGGGTGCTGGCCGGCTCCTCCGCCCACATGAAGAACTCCGGCAGTACCTCTGCCGAGTGGGAGCATGGCCTAGGGGGTCGCGCGGCCGTGGCGCGTCCCCCAGCGGCGGCCGGCCGCCCTTCACCACGCGGAAGATCGCCTCTGCGACTGCGGGGAGCCACCATGGGAGTTGCCGGGTGTTTGCGGGGACGGCCTTGACCGTGCTCGGGTGAAGGAGAGTCAAGCTCCACCTGGCGGGCCTTTCCTTTCTCCGCGGCCGAGAACCTCTTTGGCGGAGCCATGGAGAAGGAAGAGAAGCGAGAGGGGATTGACCGGAAGGGCAAGCGCCTTCCCGTACTTATAGCCAGAAGAGGCCAACCGCCGGCCCCCATGATCACAGGTAATCATGACCCGCTTTGCATGGAGGGACTTGTCAGCTCGCGTTGTTGCCGAGGCGTCATGGGGGAGCGGAGCCGCCCACGTCCAATCAACCGCCATGCGGTGCCCAAGGCCGCAGGCTGATAGGGCCCGCGACGCTTCGCACTTGCCCCTTCACTTCTCTGCTCAGCCAAGCCCGGGCGCGCCTTGGGCCCGGGGGCTACTATCGGTGTTCTGGGAACGGGGGTCCCCAGACTTGCCTACCTGCGGCCTGCGGCGTGGCTCAAGGGGCGGCCCAGCATGGCCCACCTTCATCAGCACGAGTTCAAGACCCTCGCGAGGGGCCAAGCCTCGTGGGGTGGACGACAAGGAGCCTCCTCAGGCACGGCGTCGTCAGGCTGGCTCGCGAGGAGGCGGAGAGATCAAGGTGGGGTACCTCACGAGGTGCCCGTGACGCAAGCCATGACGACCAAGGGCGCCAGGCGGGTGCCAGCCCATGCAGTGTCCTTCTTTCCTCTTTGGTGCAAAGGGAGCAAGCGCAGGCGAGAGCATCAAGCAAAGGCATCCATTTCGGTGCAACAAGACCAAGACCGTCGCAACGGCAGGATGGAGGTCATCGTGGGGCCCAAGCCGGAGTCACCACCAGAGCCTTTGGCAGGCGAGGACCAACTTTAGTCAGGATAAGTGTACTGGATGTTCCCCTTCAAAATGGCCAATTGTTGGCGCCCTTCCCGCTCAATATTTGGGAAGAGGCCCAGGGCCTTTGCCTATAAATAGGACTAGCCACCACAAAGTAGGGGCATCGATCCAGAGAGCGACGGAACTCCCCAAGTAGTTCATCGCACCAGCCAAGAACAGAACCTCGCGAGGCTGTTCTTCCTTGTATTGTTGAACATCAGCCCAAGAGGCAATCCACCACACCACACACTGGAGTAGGGTATTACACCATGATGGTGGCCTGAACCAGTATAAACTCTGTGTCTCTTGTGTTGTTCCTTTGATTGCTTAGATCATAGCGAGGCAGTGAGGAGCAGGTGGGCAGAGGGCGAAATCTCCGCGCGTACCCCAGTGTTCGAATCTATAGGGTCTGCCAGAACCCGAAATCTGACATACGCGACCTGAAGATGAAGATGTTGGGTCCAAAGGGCCTCATCACCATCACCGGTGAGTACCGCAAGTCCTTGGAGTGCGCTCGAGACGGTGCCAAGCTAGCCGAGTCACTGGTCATTGCTAAGGAGCGGTGCCAGCTCGACCGGATCGTCGCTCTGGCCGGCAAGGTGCAGCCGCCCCGATCTCGACCACGGAGCCAGCTGACGAGGCCGCCTTCAAGCCCTCCAGGGAGACCAAGAAAGTAAAGCTAAACCCAGAAGACTCCAGCTACAACAAGTACGTTGTCGTAGGAGCCCGCCTCGACAACAAATAGGAAGGCGAGCTCATCGACTTCCTCCGTGAGAATCTGGATATCTTCGCATGGACCCCAAAGGACATGCCGGGTATCCCGAGGAAGTACGCCGAGCACAAACTCCACGTCCGCAAGGATGCCAAGCCTGTCCGTCAACCCCTGCGACGTTTCTCCGAAGAGAAGAGAAGAACCATCGGCGAAGAGGTCGCCAAGCTTTTGATGGCCGACTTAATCATGGAAGTGTTTCATCCCGGGTGGCTGGCCAACCCAGTCCTCGTCCTGAAGAAAAACAAGACCTGGTGCATGTGTATCTACTACACCAGCCTGAACAAGGCATGTCCCAAGGATTCGGTCGCCCTCCCGCGGATCGACTCGACCTCCAGGTGCGAGCTCCTGTCCTTCCTGGATGCTTACTCCGGCTACCACAAGATCAAGCTAGACCCGGCCGATGCCTTGAAGACATCCTTCATCACGCCCTTTGGGGCATATTGCTACATCACCATGTCGTTCGGCTTGAAGAACACCGGTGCCACCTTCCAGCACTGCATGTAGAAATGCTTGCTGCCGCAACTCGGCCGCAATATCCACGTCTACATGGATGACATTGTGGTGAAGACCAAGCAGCACCTCAAGCTCCTCGACGATTTGAAGGAAACATTCGCCAACTTGCACGAGTACAAGGTCAAGCTCAACCCGGAGAAATGCGTTTTTGGCATCCCGGCCGGAAAGGTACTCGACTTCCTCGTCTCCTAGCGCGGCATTGAGGCGAACCCGGAGAAGATCAATGCCATCGAGCACATGCGCAAGCCGGCTCGGCTGCATGATGTCCAGAAATTCACCGGCTACTTGGCCTCGGTCAGCCGTTTTCTCAGCCGGCTGGGCGAGAGGGCCCTGCCCCTATACCAGCTAATGAAGAAGATGACGCCGTTCGAGTGGAATGACCATGCGGACGAGGCCTTCCGAGACCTCAAGCGCATGCTCACCACCACACATGTCCTGGCCGCGCCAGCCGAGAAGGAGCCGTTGTTGCTCTATATTGCCGCGACCTCGCGGTCAGTCAGCACGGTGCTGGTGGTCGAGCGACCAAAGAAGGGCAAGTTCCAAGCCGTCCAGCGCCCGGTCTACTACCTGAGCAAGGTGCTCTCCGCCTCCAAGCTGAACTACCCGTAGTACCAGAAGATGTCTTATGGCGTGTACTTCACCACCAAGAAACTGAAGCAGTACTTCCAAGAGCACGTCATCACCATGGTCAGCGCAGCCCCCCTAGGTGAGATCATCAGGAGCCAGGACGCCTCTTGCTGGGTCGCCAAGTGGGCTCTCGAGCTAGCCGGCCACACCATCCTCTATGAGCCCCGCACCATGATCAAGTCTCAGGCCTTGGCGGACTTGCTCGTCGACTGGACCGAGACCCAGTACCTATCGCCGCCTCCGGACTCGACGCACTGGAGCATGCACTTCAACGGCTCCAAGATGCGACTCGGCCTAGGGGCCGTGTAACGCCCCGGATTCGATGCGCCAGGTGTCTGCCAGTTATTCGTCGTTGTTGCCATGTCATTTGCTTGCGTGTTGCATTTTATCATGTCATCATGTGCATTTCATTTTGCATACGTGTTTGTCTCATGCATCCGAGCCTTTTCCCCGTTGTCCGTTTTGCAATCCGGCGCTCCTATGTCCTCCGGCATTCCCCTTTCGTCTCTCGTTGTGAGTGGGTGTTAAACTTTCTCGGAATGGACCGAGGCTTGCCAAGTGGCCTTGGTATAGCACCGGTAGACCACCTGTCAAGTTTCGTGCCATTTGGAGTTTGTTTGGTACTCCAACGGTTAACCCGGTAACCGTAAAGCCTCCTTCTCTTTGCAGCCCAACACCCCTTCCAAAGTGGCCCAAAACCAACCTACCTCCTCTCCATGCCCTCGGTCGTTCGATCACGATCGCGTGGCCGAAAACCGCTCCTCATTTGGACTCTCCTAGCTCCCTCTACCTATAAAACTAGCCCCTCCCCCGAAATTTCCGCACATGAAACCCTAGCCCCGCTCCCCTCGCGCCGCCGGACATGTCCATCCGCGCCGGACATGTCCGCCGGACACGTCGCCCGGCCAATCCCGCGACGACACCTCAGCCTCCGCCAGCCCGCACCCAATCCCTCGTCGCCACGTCACCAGCGCGCCGCCTTTTCTCTCCTCCCTGCGCCGCCGCGGCCCTGCGGGCCCACGGCCGGCCCGCCCGGCCCGACCGAGTGCCCCGCGCCCTGC
>NC_041381.1:430952771-430959254 GCF_002162155.2 Triticum dicoccoides
CGCCTCCCGTGCGCACCCGCCTCCGCCTCCGCGCCCGTTCGCCGCCGCCGGCCGGGCTCGCCCCGCCGCGCCCCGCGCCGGAGCCCTCCGCCGCCAACTCCATCCGCCGCCCGCCGCCGTGGCTCCCCGTCGGAGTCGCCACGCCTCGCCCTCCGCGGAGCCCCGCGCGGCCCCGTCGCCTTCGTGAGGCCGAGCTCCTCCGCCGCCGGAGCTCTGCCACCGACCCCTGGCCTCGCTGGAGCCCGCGCCTCCCCGGCCTCCCCAGCGCCGCCCCGGCATCCCCGCGCCTCCTCGCCGCGGATCCGGCCTTGCCGGCGCCGGATCCGTGCCTCCCGAGCTCCTCCGGCCGCTGCCCCGTCATCTCCGGCGAACTACCCCGGCGATCCTCGATAACCGTGCAGATCTGAGGTTGACCCCGAAATTCTTCTAAGTCCCTGTAGTTTTTGTAATTTTCATGCAATGTTTGACCTGCTGTAACTCTGCACCTATAGCTCCGTTTTGTGCGTATAATATGTCAAATTGTTCGACTCAAAGAGTACATCATTTCATTCCATTGCGTCATATTCATTTGAGGTCATCTAGATGCCCGAATCATCGTTGTAAGAGTGCTTCATAATGTTTTCTGCTGTCTGTTATCAGAACGAGCTCTTTTGTCATTTTTACCATGATTGATGTGTGCATCCTATGAGGTTGATGTCTTCATGTGTTTTGATCTATGCTATGTCTTCTTTACAGTGGTGCTTACCATGTATTTTTGTGATCAATGTGGTGACTAGCACAAGCATGCAAACTAGGCTTCGTGTTAATGCTGATTTTAGTCCCTGTTCTACTATAATTTTGATGCCATGTAAACTTGATGCTATAGATAGATCCATGCATATTTAGAGATACTTCAGTAAGGGTGTTTTGAACAATAGGTTATTTTCTATCCATTCATGCCCTTGGTTGCAATTATGGAGTAGTCTAGCATGTCTTTTTCGTGCTCTACTTTTGCTTCAAAATGTTTCCTGGCAGATTGTTTACATGTTATTCAATTTGGCCAAGCTTGTTGTAGTTGATCCTTGCATGCTATGGACTTGTTCTTGACTTGCTTTGTTTCACAAACATGTCTTCTTGATGATTTTATGCTTATCTTGTCATTCAATGACTTGTGGTGAGTGAATCGAGCTTGTTAAGTAGTGTTCATGATGTTGCTGTTTTGCTAGGCTGAATCTGTTATTTCGTAATGCTATATAAACATGCTTCTAAAAATCATTCTATGCATAATCTGGAGATGTTCTATAAACATGTTTTGATCTACATGTCATCCTCTATCCATTCATGCCCCTGGTAGCATTTATAGCTTGCTGTAGATTGTTCATATCTTGCTCCAAAGTTGCTTCATAATGTTGTTGTCAGCCTATTTACATTAAGTTCACTTGTTCCCATGATTGTTCCTAGTGTTCCATGCACCCTATGACCTTGCTATTGCCATGCTTAGCTTCAAAAACATGTCTTCTTACTGTTGGTTGCCTTGCCATGCCATGTATTGACCTGTAGTGAGTTGCACAAGCTCATCTACATGCCTTCATAATTATGTTCCTGCCATGTATGAATCTGTATAAAAACTTGCTATGTTTACGTGGGTGCCATCATATTTTCTGATCCTTTTTGGCTTATGGTCAGTAAAGGACATTTGATCTATGCATAGTAGATTCATGCCATGCCTTTTTTTGCCATGATAAGTTCCTGTAACATGTTGTTTGATAGCTCTGAACATTGCATCATGATGTTATTTTCTGCAAAGTCTGTAATTGTTATAACTTGCTATCTTACCATGTGTGTTTGAGCATGTTCTAGTGATTTCTGGAGATAGCTCAGTGTTCATGTTTTGTAATGCTTCATCTGTACATCATGACCATGCCTTTTGTTTTCATATTGTGGTGCTGTAGCATGTTGTTTTGATGCTTGCAATATGCCTAGTTGCTGTTTTGGACAGCTTGTCCTTTAAACTTGCTTAGAATTGCATGTAGTTTAATATTATCATGTTGCATCCTTGTTTTGGTGTGTTTGCTTGATGTTTGAGTGCATTTTGCATCAATGCCATGTTTAACTTGTTTTGCTCATATCTTCTAGACCGTAGCTCCGAACTAAATGAACTTTATATGTAACTTGACTAGAATCTCGTGTAGATCATCCTTTTGCATCTTAACTTGCTGTTTAACAACTTGAACATAAAGTCTATTCAGATGTGGACCAATTTTTCGAAATTTGCATATGAGGATTACCGGAATTGTTATATGTTGTTCCCGGCCTCATTTAAACTTGCCTTGATGTGTTGTTCTTGTTTGCATCATCTCTTGCCATGAGTAGCTTCATGTAGTCTTGTCTTGCATCATGCTTGATCATGCATCATGCCTTGTTCATCTGTGGTGTGTTTACCTTGTTGTGTGCTTCTTCTTGTTAGTTCCTGTTTCGTTGCGATCGTGAGGATTCGTTCGTCTACGCTTGGTTCGGCTTCGTCCGTTCGTCTTCTTCATGGACTCGTTCTTCTTCCTTGCGGGATTTCAGGCAAGATGACCGCTACCCTGGATCTCACTACTATCATTGCTATGCTAGTTGCTTCGTTCTATTGCTATGCTGCATTACCTATTACATGTTATCGAGCCATCCCATGTTGCCATGAACCTCTAACCTTTGACACCTTTCCTATGCAAACTGTTGTTTGGCTATGTTACCGCTTTTGCTCAGCCCCTCTTATAGCGTTGCTAGTTGCAGGTGAAGTTGAAGATTTCTCCATGGTGGACATGATTTTGGTTGGGATATCACAATATCTCTTATATTATTAATGCATCTATATACTTGGTAAAGGGTGGAAGACTCGGCCTTTTGCCTGGTGTTTTGTTCCACTCTTGCCACCCTAGTTTTCATGATGCCGGTGTTATGTTCCCGGATTTTGCGTTCCTTACGCGGTCGGGTGATTTATGGGACCCCCTTGATAGTTCGCTTTGAATAAAACTCCTCCAGCAAGGCCCAACATTGGTTTTACCATTTGCCTCACCACCACCTATCCCTTTCCCTTGGGTCGGCCAACCCGAGGGTCATCTTATTTTAGCCCCCCCCGGGCCAGTGCTTGTCTAGTGTTGGTCCGAACCGAGCGATGTCCGGCGCCCCCTGGGCAACCATGGTCTATGCCAACCCGACATCTGGCTCATCCGGTGTGCCCTGAGAACGAGATATGTGCAGCTCCTATCGGGATTTGTCGGCACAGCGGGAGGCTTTGTTGGTCTTGTTTTACCATTGTCGAAATGTCTTGTAAACCGGGATTCCGAGTCTGATCGGGTCTTCCTGGGAGAAGGTCTTTTCCTTCGTTGATCGCGAGAGCTTGTCATGGGCTAAGTTGGGACACCCCTGCAGGGTATAATCTTTTGAAAGCCGTTCCTGGGGTTATAGGCAGATGGGAATTTGTTAATGTCCAGTTGTAGATAACTTGACACCAGATCCGATTAAAACGCATCAACCGTGTGTGTAGCCGTGATGGTCTCTTCTCGGCGGAGTCCGGGAAGTGAACACAGTTTCTGGGTTATGTTTGACGTAAGTAGGAGTTCAGGATCACTTCTTGATCATTGCTAGTTGACGACCATTCCGCTTGCTCTCTTCTCGCTCTTATTTGCGTATGTTAGCCACCATATATGCTTAGTCACTGCTGCAGCCTCACCACTTTACCCCTTCCTTTCCCTTTAAGCTTTGCTAGTCTTGATACCCATGGTAATGGGATTGCTGAGTCCTCGTGGCTCACAGATTACTACAACAGTTGCAGGTACAGGTTTTGCGATGACCATGACGCGAGAGCGATGCTTGCTTGCGTTGAGTTCTTCTTCTACTTCTTCTTTGATCAGGGGATAGGTTCCAGGTCGGCAGCCTGGGCTAGTAGGGTGGATGTTGTTTGAGTTTCTGTTTGTGTTTCATCCGTAGTTGGATGATGCTCTGATGTATTGTGATGTTGTATTCATGTGGCGTTGTATGCCTTTTGTATGTATCCCCATCTATTATGTAATGTTGATGTAATGATATCCACCTTGCAAAAGTGTTTCAATATGCGGGTCTATCCTTGGTGGGACCTTCGAGTTCCTTTTGGATAGGGTCGCATATTGGGCATGACAGGCCGGCATCGTGCTGTCGTCCCCAAAGGGTGACCGACTTTCCTACGCACTCCAGATCCACTTCACCGCCTCCAACAACGTCGCCGAGTACGAAGCCCTTGTGCACGGCCTCCGGCTTGCCAGGGAACTCGGCATCCGTCGCATCCTGTGCTATGGCGACTCGGATCTGGTAGTACAACAGTGCTTCGGCGAGTGGGACGCCCGCAACTCCAACATGGCAAGCTATCGCTTCCTCGTCCAAAAGTTGTCTGGATCCTTCAAGGGCTGCGAATTCCTCCATGTTCCTGCGCACAGAGAACGAGGCGGCCGACACGCTCGCCAAGATCGCCTCGTCCCGACAGTCCATCCTGTCTGGCGTCTCCCTCGAGCACCTGCGCAAGCTGTCCGTCAAGTCGTCTCCGGACTCCGAGTCCATCCACATGTAGGACGACCCGGCCACGGCATAACCCGCCCTGGGGACTTCCGAACCTGGCCCGGGGGCTGCCGAACTCAGCCCGGAGACAGAAGCCGCCAACCCGGCCACCAACGCCCTCGACCTGGCCGTTGCCATCCCAGACCCGGGGGCTGCTCAGCCCGGCTCGGGGGCTGCTGACCCGGAACCCACCCTGGTGGCCGTGTTTACCGTGGTGGTGGCCCCATCATGGGCCCTGCCCATCTTAGAGTTCCTGGAGAATAGCGTCCTCCCCATGGACGAGATCGAGGCCCGGCAGATGCAACATCTGGCGCCCGCCTACAACATCATCAACAACGAGCTCGTCAAACACAGCCCACCGGTGTGTTCCAGCGCTTCGTCGAGCAGGACCAAGGCATCGACATCCTCCTTGACATACACAAGGGCGAATGCGGGCACCACACCGTGTCGCAATCCCTGGTGGCCAAGGCTTTCTGCCATGGTTTCTACTGGCCTATGGCCCTCCAAGATGCCGAGTCGCTCGTCCTCAAGTGCGAGGGATGCCAGCGCTTCAGCAAGCGCAGCCACCAACCAACGTCAGCACTCTGCACCATCCCGATCGCCTGGCCCTTCACGGTCTTGGGACTCGACATGGTGGGACCCTTCAAAACCGCCCGAGGCGGCATGACGCATTTGCTGGTGGCGGTGGACAAATTCACCAAGTGGATCGAAGCACGGCCAATCAAGAAACTAGACGGGCCAACAGCCGTCCGGTTCATCAAAGACATTGCGATACGCTACGGCATGCCAAACAACATCATCATGGACAATGGCACCAACTTCGCCAAGGGTGCGCTCGCGCAATACTGCTCCATCTCCGGCATCCGCCTCGACCTGGCCTCCGTTGCGCACCTGCAGTCCAACGGGAAGGTCGAGCGGGCCAACGGCCTCATTCTATCCGGCATCAAGCCACGGCTCGTCAAGCCGCTCATCCGCTCACCCGGCAGCTGGCTTGACGAGTTGTCGGCCGTCCTCTGGAGTCTCTGAACCACGCCAAACCAGTCGACCAGGTTCACATTGTTCTTCCTCGTCTACGGAGCCGAAGCCATCATCTCGACCGACGTCGAGTTTGACTCGCCGCGTGTCGGTCGCGATGTACACTAAAGACAAAGCCAAAGTAGCCCGCGAAGACGGCGTCGACCTACTCGAAGAAGCCCACCTTCTGGCGCTCAACCGTTCGGCCATCTACCAGCAAGGCCTGAGGCACTACCAGAGCAAGAAGATCAAGCCCCTCATGTTCTGCGAGGACGACCTTGTCCCCCGACTCGTCCAAGAGAAAGCCAGCTGTCCTCTCCATGGGAGGGCCCATTCATCATCAGCCGGGCCTTGTGCGATCGTACCACCTACTACCTCATCGACGCACGCAAGTCGAACAAGCGCAAGAGAGACACCGCCGGTGAAGAAATGACCCGACCATGGAATGCGGAACTCCTCTGCCCGTTTTATAGTTAGCCATATGAATGTATGTATCGATGCCTTTTGTAAACGCATGAAAGTACGGAGTCCCCGAACGATGCTCGGGGGCTGCCTTTTGCCGACCAAGTTATTGTGTCTCCTACTTTTATGCATCAGTATGCTTCTAAATCCGGCCACCGGTCCGACACCCTCGACCCAGGGGCTCGGTCGCCACCCGTCTCCTTCCTTGGTGATTCCTAACGCGCTAAGGACGCCACGAGCTCTCACTTCGCCCTAGGCCACAGATCCGGCTTCGGCTATCGGCTGGCAAGCACAACGGGCCAGATCTCCAGCACACCTCAAACACTAAGTCAAAGGCCGTCGGGTCGACCAACCTGGCCCGTCGCTCTAATAAGCCGCACGACCGGCTGCTCACCAACCAGCCCCGCCAGGTTGCCGCCAGCCGACCCAGTGGGTGTTTCGCTCGCGCTCAAC
>NC_041381.1:430959455-431016198 GCF_002162155.2 Triticum dicoccoides
TTGAGAGAGGAAAAAAGCAAGAAATCGGTTCAAAAAACAAAAAGCATGGGCAAAGACATTCACATAATTTACACATCACAGAATATTTGAGAAAGGGCCCACAGCGAGAGTTCATTACACCCAGAAACCCCCAGTGGATGGGTGGACCTGCTACCTAACAGCAAATTCTACTAAGTCATAAACAGGAAGGATGGCCTCAAACGTCTCCTGCACCGAGCCGCGAAGTCGACAGCTCCCCCATGGCGGCCTACGGGTCTGCCGAAGTACCGGTGTCCTCCTCGGCGCCCCCGTCGCGGTAGACTTCTGTTTCCTCGGAGTTGCCCTCCGGGTCGTGCAGAAGAAAGCCATATTCGTCGCCAGCAACGACTCCGCCATCTTCAGCATGCTCCGGGTGGAACTCGTCGTGGAAGGCGAACCCAGTGATGTAGCTGGACCAGGAAGCAATTCGGCCGGCCTGCTCCTGCAGATGCTGCTCCGAGCTAGCCCGCTGGCCCATCAGAGCGTCCAGCTGTAGGACCGGGTGCCAAGACAATGCCGAAGTGGAGCGCCATCTCGGCGCTAGCGCGAGCGGCGGAGACACGCCACTCATGGAGCCGGTCCGACCCTATCTCCAGCCAGCGCGCCAGCTGCGTGAAGCTCCTCGGCGCAATAGAGCCCGGCCACAGGGCCACCATCATCGTCGTGCCGGCCTGGGACAGCCGCCCCATCTGATCACCCAGGACCCGCAGGCGAGCCTCAGCAGCTGTCATGATCTCCGAGAAGGTCAACGCCACCTGCGGGTCGGTCCTGGAGCCGACGACCCCCAGCGGGTTGCGCTGGAAGCGGACGGCCTGCTCCGCCAGCTGATGCATCTTCGGGAAGGCCCCTGTCAGAAAATAGAGCAAGTTAGAAAAGAGACATCAAGGACAAGAAGCCAGATCCCAACCCGGCAAAACTCAAGAAAAAGCACTTACTGGAGAAGGATTCTTCCAGGTGTTGCGCTTCGAGCAACGTACCGCGCCACTCCCGATCAATGGTGCGGTCGCGCTCCTGGAGCGCCTTCTCCAAGTCGGCTGCCTTGGCAAGGGCCACCTTCATCTCGACGTCCTTGTCCTCGGTCGCCTTCTCGGATGCCTCGCGGCGGTGGGCCTCCTCCTGACGGGCCGCCTCCGCCGCGGTCACCTGCTCCTTCCGGCGTTCTACCTCGGCATGCAGCTGACCCTTGTCGTCGGCCAAACTGCCTGTTGCTGGTCCGCCTCGGCTAGGGCCCGCTGAGCCTCCACCACCTTGGCGGCCTCCGCCTCGAGGCGCTCTACCTTGGCCTCAAGACGGCTCTTGTCGTCTGCCAACTGCTCATGCAGCCGGTTGGCTTCGTCGAGCGACCGCTGGGCCTCCGCCGCCTCTGCCTTCACCTGCGCCACCTCGGCTCCGAGACGGCCAGCATCGGCGACAAGGCGGTCGTAGTGGTGGCCGCCCGAAGCAGCTGGGTCTGCCGAGCCAACACCTCGGCTGCAAAAAGTAAATTCAGAAAAGAAGAGCAAGATGTAAGTGTCGACGTTCTGGGAATGGGGGTACCCAGACTTGCCTGCCTGCGGCCTGCAGCGTGGCTCAAAGAGTGGCCCAGTACGGCCCATCTTCGTCAACACAAGCTTAATACCCTCGCGAGGGGTCAAGCCTCGTGGGGCGGATGACAGGAAGCTTCCTCAGGCGCAGCCTCGTCAGGCTGACTCGCGAGGAGGCGGAGAGATCAAGGCGGGGTACCTCATGAGGCACCCGTGATGCAAGCCATGACGACCGAAGCCAGGCGGGCACCAGGCGGCCGTCCGCCTGCGCAGTGTCCTTGTTTCCTCTTCGGTGCAAAGGGGTCAAGCGCAGGCCAAGGTACCAAGCAAAGGCTACCATTTCGGTGCAACGAGACCAAGACGAGTAGAACGACAGGATGGAGGTCATCGTGGAGCCCAGGAAGGCGTCATCGTTAGAGTCTTTGGCAGGCGAGGACCAACTTTAGTCAGGATAAGTGTAGTAGATGTTCCCCTTCAAAATGGCCAATTGTTGGCGCCCTTCCCGCTCAATATTGGGGAAGAGGACCAGGGCCTCGCTCTATAAATAGGGCTAGCCACCATAGTAGAAAGGCATCCGGATCCAATCCTTCCCAAGAGGCATCACCTCCGCAAGAACATCCCTCGCGAGGCTGTTCTTCCTTTGTATTGTTCATCATCAGCCCTTGAGGCAATCCACACACCACACACTGGGGTAGGGTATTACACCACAATGGTGGCCTGAACTAGTATAAACCTTGTGTCCCTTGTGTTGTTCTTAGTGTAGCCTAGATCCTTTGTGAGACGACGAGACGTGAGTAGGTAGGGGAGTGATCTCCGTGCGCACCCCAGAGTTGGAACCTTGAGGGTCTACCGGAACCCGAAATCCGACATTTGGTGCGCCAGGTAGGGGTGCACCGAAGCTCTCCCTTCCGTCGGCCCGTTCTCCGCCGACATCGCGTTTCTCCCACATGGTGGACAACGCGCCGCACGCTCCGACAGCCGATGCCTGTGCTGGGGCCAGGGGGCTCCGAGCCTTGGCCCCCGCCTTGCAGCAAGTGCAGTGTCCACGCGAGTTCAAGCCAGAGGTGCCACCGCGCTACAACGGTGCGATGGACCCGCTGGTTTTCCTGCTGGCGTATGAGGAAGCCGTCCTCAAGGCGGGGGGCCACGACAGGGTGATGGCCAACTGGTTTCCCATGGCCCTCGCCGGCGTTGCTCGCATGGCTGCTCCACCTGCCAGCAGCTTCTGTGACCTCCTGGGGGGAACTGCGTGGCCTTTTCCTTGCCCGTTATGGCGAGCCAATGCCCCTGGTCGTTGCTGCTCTCCTGGGCGGCTCACAGGCGCCACCCTCGAGCCGCCACATCAAGCCGTTCACCCGCCAGATCAGCACCGCCTCCAGGCACCAAGAAACCCCCCTGGGCTGGGTGGCGCCCAGGGCCGATCTAACCTTCAGCTCAGATGATCACCCCTCCAACCCAGCCTGCTCGAGCACGCTCCCGATGTTGTGCAACCCCACCATCTGCTAGGTGGCCGTTACCAGGACCCTCATCGACGGCGGTGCTGGCCTCAGCGTGCTCTCAGTGGAAGCCTTCAGCCTCCACCATGTGCCGCCGGAGCGGCTTCAGCTCAGCAGGCCCTTCTCAGGCGTCGGAGGCGGTTCCACCGGCTCTCTATGACAGATCCGCCTCCCGGTGACCTTTGGCACCTACGATAACTTCCGCATGGAGCTGATCGACTTTGACATCGCCCCCATCGGTCTCCCGTACAACACCATCCTCGGCTATCCAGCCATGGCCCGGTTCATGGCCTCGACTCACCCGGCGTACAACCTCATGAAGATGCCCGGGAGCAACAGCGTCCTTACCGTGCCGGGAGACACCGGGGATGCGTTGCAAGTGCTGAAGCTTGCTTTCAAGACTGCCGCAGTAGCGCAGCCCGCGAGCTCAGTCGCCCTCGAGCCCAAGAGGGCTACGCCAGCCAAAAAGAAGCAACTATTCAGCCAAGACAAGGCGGAAACCAAGCAGGTACCAGCCGACGAGGACGAGCCCGCTGGTGCTACCTTCACCATAGGCGCCAACCTTGTGCCTGAACAGGAGGAGGCCCTGATCAGTTTCCTGCACGCAAACAGGAAGGTGTTTGCATGGGAGCCTAATTAGCTGGCGGGAGTCCCGAGGAATGTAATTGAGCATCATCTCAATGTGTGCCCTAACATGCGCCCTGTAAAGCAGAAGGCAAGGCGGCAGTCCACTGAAAAGCAGGCCTTCATCATCCAAGAGACCCGCAAGTTAGAAGCAGCAGGGGTCATTCGCAAGGTCCGCTACCCTGATTGGCTGGCCAACCCTGTCGTCGTGCCAAAAAGGGAAGAAAGGAACGCATGTGTGTCGACTTCACCAACCTAAACAAAGCCTGCCCACAGGATCCATTCCCGCTCCCTCGCATCGACCAGATCGTTGACTCCACTGCCGAGTGTGACCTACTGTGCTTCCTGGATGCCTTCTCGGGCTATCATCAGATCAAGATGGCGGTGGTGGACGTGGAGAAAACGATCCTCCTGGCCCCATGTGGGGTGTACTGCTACACCTGCATGCCGTTTGGGTTGTGCAATGCAGGCGCGACCTTCCAGCGGTTGATGCACACCGCTCTGGGGCGACAGCTCGGGAGGAACGCTGAAGCTTATGTTGATGATATTGTGGTGAAGTCTCGGGAGGCGAAAACCCTGATACAAGACTTGGAAGAAACCTTCGCGAGCCTCAGCGAAGTGGACCTGTGGCTCAACCCGGAGAAGTGTGTGTTTGGAGTCCCCTCGAGCAAGCTCCTACGCTTCCTCGTATCTCACAGGGGCATTGAGGCTAACCCAGAGAAGGTCAAGGCAGTCGAGGACATGAGCCCGCCAAAGACCCTCAGGGAAATGTAGAAGCTCACCGGGCGTGTGACCGCTTTAGGACATTTCATCTCCAAGCTGGGAGAGCGGGCACTGCCTTTCTTCAAGCTGATGAAGAAGAAAGGCCCCTTCGAATGGACTGAAGAGGCCGACAAAGCATTCGAAGACATCAAGAGGTACCTTACCAGCCCCCCGGTAATGGTGGCCCCGCGCCCTCGAGAGCCCCCGGTGCTCTACCTTGCAGCCACCCCTTACTCCGCTAGTGCAGCCCTGGTGGCGGTCAAAAAGGAGCGCCAGGCCTCGGCCGCAGCCGCACTCCCGGCCGAGACAGAACAAGGCCAGGAAGGCCTCGCAGAGACCACGACCTCAGCAGAGAAGGATCAGCCTCATCAAGGGAGCACGCCCAGAGCGGAGGAGGCCCCCTCAGGCGACCAAGGACTAAGGGCCCCGCCGCCTCAGGAGGCACCTCAACCTCCAGAGGACGCGGACCACGCTAGCACCCTCAATCTCGTCGAGCACCCGGTGTACTTCATCAGTATGGTGCTTCGGGACGCGAGGGCACGATACCCAATGCATCAAAAACTCCTCCTCGCGCTGTTGGTGGCCTCGCGCGAGCTGCGGCACTACTTTCAAGACCATCCCATCAAGTTCGTCTCAGCCTACCCCTGGAAAGGGTACTCAGGAGCCCCAATTCAGCAGGGAGGGTCACCGAATGGAACATCGAACTGCAAGCATTCCAGCTAGAATTCAGCACTACCAGGGTCATTATGGGAGCTGCGCTCGCAGATTTCGTGGCGGAATGGACAGAGGCGCCAGGGCTCAAAACGGGCGAGGACCGGTTGCTCTCCCGAGGGAGCGAAGCACCGGATGGTTGGGTAATGTACTTCGACGGAGCGTTCACACGGCAGGGCGCAGGGGCTGGCGCAGTGCTCATATCCCGCACTCAGGACAAGCTTTACTATGTTGTGCAGCTCTACTTCCAGCATGGGGAGAAGGTCTCCAACAACATAGCAGAGTACGAGGGCCTGATAGCGGGCTTGAGGGCAGCCGTCGCCTTGGGAGTAAAATGAATTACCGTCAAGGGCGACTCACAACTCCTCGTCAACTTCTCCAACAAGGTGTATGAGCCGAAGGACGAGCACATGGAAGCGTACCTCGCGGAGGTCCGCAAGATGGAGAAACAGTTTTAGGGGTTGGAGCTACAGCATGTGCTTCGCGGTTCCAATCAATAGGCTGATGACATCGCCAAGAGGGCATCCAGGCGGCTGCCTCAGGAGCCTGCCGTCTTCGAGGAGCGACTCTTCAAACCCTCAGCGACACTGTCGCTATCAAGCATGGCGCAACCTAGGGAGGAGCTCCCTCAGCCGCCCGCCTCGGGAGCCCCGGCCTGCGGCCCAGCCTCAGGGGCACGCCTGCTCCTGGCGTTGGAGCCTCGGGAAGGATGTTGGATGGCAGAATTCAAGGACTACCTGGCGCAAGGGACCCTGCCGGAGAAGGAAGAAGATGCGGAGCGCGTGGCGCGGCAGGCCACGGCCTACTGCATCAAGGATGGGGAGCTCTATCGGAGGCGACAAAATGACGTGTCCCTGCGTTGCATTCCCAGAGAGCAAGGGAAGGAGCTATTGGTGGACATACACGGTGGGGACTGTAGGCACCACTCATCCTCGCGAACCCTCGTTGGCAAGGCGTCCGGCAGCGGGTTCTACTGGCCCACAGCACTCAGCGACGCTGTTGAGCTGGTGAAGGTTTGTGAGGCCTGCCAATTCCACGCCAAGCAGATCCACCAGCCGGCGGGGGCACTGCAGACCATACCCCTCATGGTCATTTGCAGTTTGGGGGCTGGACATTCTGGGCCCGTTCCCTCGGGCGCCGGGGGGGCTACCGCTACCTCTACGTCGCCGTGGATAAGTTCACCAAGTGGGCTGAGGTGGAAGTTGTCCGCACCATACCCGCGGGCTCAGCAGTCAAGTTCATCAAGGGCCTCGTGAGCCGATTTGGGGTGCCTAACCGCATTATCACCGACAATGGTTCGCAGTTCACCAGCAATCTCTTCAAAATGTACTTTGCTAACCTTGGAACGCAGATATGCTACGCCTCGGTGGCACACACCCGGAGCAACGGCCAGGCCGAGCGAGCCAACGCGGAGGTCCTGAGGGGCCTCAAAACCAGGACCTTCAAGAAGAAGGTGGAGGCCTACGGCAGGGGCTGGTACGATGAGCTCCAATCCGTGTTGTGGTCTATCCGCATGACCGCGACCAAGCCGACTGGCGAGACCCCGTTCTTCCTTGTCTACGAAGCTAAGGTTGTTCTCCCTCATGAGGCCAGGCGTCGTTCCGCATGGGTCCTAGCGTTCGACGAGGCGCAACAGGACGACATGCGGGGGACGGATCTCGTGCTGGGGGAGGAACATCGTCGAGAGGCCGCGCTGCGAGCGGCAAGGTACCAACAGGCGCTGCGGTGATACCACTGCCGCAACATCCGCCCCAGGACTCTTGAGGTAGGGGACCTCGTGCTCAGACGGGTTCCCTCCAGGGAGGGGCTGCATAAGCTCTCTCCCATGTGGGAGGGCCCATTCAAGGTTATTCATGTTTCCAGGCCCGGCTCCGCGCGCTTGGAGACCCAAGAGAGGGTACCCGTCCAGAACGCATGGAACATTCAACATCTCCGAAGGTTTTACCCCTGAGCAAGGCCAGTCCCTGTGAAGAAGGCGAATGCCTGTGAAGCTGCCGCATTTTGGAAAAGGCCTGGTTCGTATGAAGAAGGCGAATGCCTGTGAAGCTGATGCATTTTGGAAAAGGCCCGGTGCCTGTGAAGAAGGCGAATGCCTATGAAGCTGTCGCATTTTGGAAATGGCCCGGTGCGTGTGAAGAAGGCGAATGCCTGTGAAGCTGCCGCATTTTGGAAAAGGCCCGGTGCCTATGAAGAAGGCGAATGCCTGTGAAGCTGCCGCATTTTGGAAAAGGCTCGGTGCCTGTGAAGATGGCGAATGCCTGTGAAGCTCACCGCCCATGACACTCTCACGTAATAATGAGTGGGGTTGTACACGCCCTGGAGTCTCCGGAATGCCGCCCTCGGGCCTCGGGGGCTCCGGCCCATGCCCAGTGGCAACACTTAGCTCCGCGCTGGTGAGAAGACGTCGAAGACTAGATTAGGTGCCGGACGCGGCTTTTTCATTTGCTTTCTGGAGTTGGCTTGTTCATTCCTGTTTGAAGTTTTATTGAAGTTGTTGTCGTCTCTAGTTTGTGACCCTTTGTCTTTTTCGCTCATTCGCCTCGTTTCTCTCTCGCGCAAGTCTCACGAGGGAGGTACGCGGGCACCCCCGCGAGTGTTTCCTGCCCCTGGTCATTTGAAGCTTCCCTATCCGAGTTCGCTGCGGGAGCACTCCTCCCAGTCGTGCCCCACGGGCATCGTGACGCGAGCACGGGACCTGGGTTGGTCGCCCCTGCTACCAAGGCTGGAAACTACCCCTACCGACTAACCCTTGCAGGACACGAAACGCATGGCGAGGCCCCGGCCTTGGGAGGCAAAGACCACGACAAGCCTCCCCGGGCCTAGTAATTTCCGTGCATGAGCACGCAGCACGAAAACACAGCACGGAAATAGCAGAAACAACGCGATAATTAACAGCAACAGTTCAACACGCCCCCACGGGGCCCCAGACTACCTTCCTTTGCACAGGGAAGGAAGAAAAACAAAACAGGCGCGACTCACTCGGCACCAACTCACGGCGGGGGCTTTTTCCGCCTCCGGGGCTCAGCTGGATCCCATCTCTAGCTTCACCGGAGCACGGCAGCGGACCTACCCACTGCCTTCCCCCAGGCGGGAGCGACGGCGCAGGGGCTGGTCGCGGCCACCGTTGGAGGAGCTGTCGTTCAAAGGAGAGTCGCCGAAGCTTGGCGGGCCCCGGGCACCGCTGCTCGTGCGCCTGCCGCTGCCTTCACCCTGATCAACGCCGGGGCTGGGCTCACGGCCGCGGTCGTCATCTTCGGGGCAGCACCCAGCACGGCGGCCGTCTTCCCCGAACACCCTCACATTGAGGGTGGCATCACCATCGAACTTGAAATGCAGGGTGCATCGCTGGCTCAGGCCGCGCACGCGGGCAAATGTTTGTCAGCCGCGGGTTAGGGCCACCTCCCCGGCGGCGGAGACCCCTAGCGCAGCCCAGGAGGCCCTGCTGCAGCAACCATCCGCCTGAAGCCAGAGGCCGCCCGGAGCGCCGGCCGGAAGTTCACCTACAAAGAAGTGGGGGAGCTGGAGCCAGGTGTTGTATGGGTCCGCCGACCACTTGACGAACTCCGGTAGCACCTCCGCTGAGCGGAAGCGCGGCCTGGGGGGTCGCGCAGCCACAACGTACCTCACATCGGCAGCCGGGCACCCATCGCCGCACAAAGGACTGCCTTCACGACCACGGGGAGCCACCGCAGGGGCCGTAGGATGCTTGCGAGGGCGGCCCCGGCCGCGTTTGGTCGGAGGAGAGTCAGGCCCTTCCTGACGAGCCTTTCCCTTCTCCACGGCCGAGAACCTCTTCGGCGGAGCCATGGGGATGGCGAGAAGCCGGGAAGAAGAAGAAAGAGAGTAGCATGAAGGGATGGACTGGAAGGGCTCGCGTCGTTCCGTACATATAGCCAGAGGAGGCCAACCGTCGGCCTCCACGATCACAGGTAATCATGACCCGTTTTTGCATGCACGGGCTTGTCAAGTCATGCAGTTGCCAAGGCATCGTGGGGAAGCGGGGACGCCCACGTCCAATCAACCGCCACGCGGTGCCCAAGGCCGCAGGCTGTTGGGGCCTGCGGCGCTTCGCACTTGCCCCTTCGCTTCTCTGCTGAGCCAAGTTCGAGCGTGCCTCGGGCCCGGGGGCTACTGTCGACGTTCTGGGAACGGGGTACCTAGACATGCTTGCCTGCGGCCTGTAGCGTGGCTCAAGGAGTGGCCAAGTATGGCCCATCTTCGTCAACACAAGATCAAGACCCTCGCGAGGGGCCAAGCCTCGCGGGGCGGACGACATGAAGCTTCCTCAGGCGCAACCTCGTCAGGCTGGCTCGCGAGGAGCCGGAGAGATCAAGGCGGGGTACCTCACGAGTTACCCGTGACGCAAGCCATGACGACCGAAGCCAGGCGGGCGCCAGGCGGGCACCGGCCTGCGCAGTGTCCTTGTTTCCTCTTTGGTGCAAAGGGGGCAAGCGCAGGCCAAGGTACCAAGCAAAGGCTAACATTTCGGTGCAACGAGACCAAGACCAGTAGAACGGCAGGATGGAGGTCATCGTGGAGCCCACGAAGGCGTCATCGTCAGAGTCTTTGGCAGGCGAGGACCAACTTTAGTCAGGATAAGTGTACTAGATGTTCCCCTTCAAAATGGCCAATTGTTGGCGTCCTTCCCGCTCAATATTTGGGAAGAGGACCAGGGCCTTGCTCTATAAATAGGGCTAGACACCACATTAGAAAGGGATCCGGATCCAATCCTTCGCAAGATGCATCACCTCCGCAAGAACATCCCTCGCGAGGCTATTCTTCCTTTGTATTGTTCATCATCAGCCCCCGAGGCAATCCACACACCACACACTGGAGTAGGGTATTACACCACAATGGTGGCCTGAACCAGTATAAACCTTGCATCCCTTCTGTTGTTCTTAGTGTAGCCTAGATCCTTTGCGAGGCGACGAGACGTGAGTAGGTAGGGGAGTGATCTCCGCGCGTACCCCAGAGTTCGAACCTTGAGGGTCTGCCAGAACCCAAAATCCGACAGTAAGATTCGACCCAACTATTGCACAGTTGGCCCGAATCTCGGGGGCTACACCTAGTGGATGCGCTAGCGCGCCCCCACTAAAAAGAACATGAAGATAGCTGCGGCCATGCGGCGCTCCTCCTCCTTAGCGGCGAGCTGCTCCTTGAGCTCCCGGTGCTTGCCTAGGAGGCAGTTGAATGCGCTGACGTGGTAGGCGTCCAGTTGCTGAAGAAGGCAGCGATCAATTCAAAGATGCAAGATTTAAGATTCGACCCAATTGTTACACAGTTGGCCCGAACTTCGGGGGCTACACCCAGTGGGTGTGCTAGCGTGCCCCCACTAAAAAAGAAGCTACAGAGAAAGAAGTACCGGAAGGCGGAAAGGGAGCTTACCAGCACGGTGCGCTCCCGCTCCCGCGTCCGCTCCAGCTCAGTCTAGGAGAAGGTCTCGATCCGGTCCATCCGCCCACGCAAACGGCAGCTCATAGCGCCCATCGCCGCCTCCTCCTGGGTTTGAGGCCCGAAGACGACGGTGGTCCTGCTCCGTGCTGGCTGCGGCACGGCGGCCCGATGTCCCCTAGCCTGAGCATGAGGGCGTGCTCTCCGCAGGCCGCTCCCGCCGCGGCCGGCGCCTCCTCTGACGCCCCCTCCAGCGTCGCCACCAACCCGGCCAACGGGGCAGCCTGCTGCACCACCGTCGGCTTGATAGATGGGGTGGTCTGCGGCACCACCATGTGCGACACCTCTTCCAACGCCTGAGGCATCCCCCACGGCGCTGTCTGCGACACCTTCTCCAAGATGGCGTCGCCGCCACCTCCGTCGACCCCCGCCCGCTCAACCATGGCGGTCAGCGGCGGGGTGTCATCCCAAACAACCACGACCTCCCGATCGAGGTCCGCCACCTCCGCACGGCCCCCTTGGCCGTGCTCCCTCACCGACGACGGCTCGTAGACCGTCGCCGCCACCACTGTGCCCTCCAGCATCTCGCGCCATGCCGGCTACTCGCCGGCTCGCGCCCATGTCGCCGCAGCATCGGTCCAGGCCCAGACCGATGCCGCCTCCTGCTCTGCCTCGGCCCTGTTCTGATCCCGCTAGGCCAGGCCTTATCGGTCGGGTCCAGGCCGAGGTCCGTATCTACCGGCTCCTCCTCCTCGTCCCGGTCAATGACGGCCGACCGGCTCCAGCGGAACACGTTGCCCTCGGTCGCGGCCCTCGCCAGTGCGATCGGCGACCTGAAGCCCAAGACAAAGTAAACAACGAGCAGGGCCGACTCGGCTACTTGGATGCAAACAGAAGAAAAACTTACCCCGACAAGATCGGGACGCCGGGCCTCGCCGACCTCTTCTACGCGGCACCACATCTCCTCTTGGCGGCCGGCCCCGCGCTCCCGGCCGGGTCCGCCACGCGCTTCATGGCCCGAGGCCACGGCACGGCGATGTCCTTCCTGTGCGGCCGGCTTGGCGTCGGCACGCGCGACGACCCGGCTCCGCCCGCGTCGCCCCCTCCTCCGCCTAGCGCCACTGCATCAACGGTCTGCATCAGTATCGTCCGCGCCGTGCCCCGCCCGACAACTCAAAAAGCATGGAAAAGAAAGCAAAAAAGCAAGACTTACCCACACAGCGCCCCGCGACGACGTCGGTGTCCTCCTCCTCCCCTCCGCCGTGGGCTCCTCCGACGCCGCCCGCACAACTTGCGACGGAGCCTGGGCGTAAGGGTGCCGAATGGCATTCAGAAGCACCTCCCGCATTGCGTTGGGACAGATGAGAAGATGTGCAGCAACGAAATACGAGGACCAGGGACTCACCATGGGTGCCGGCCTCAAGCTGCTGTACGGCGGCTTGCTGAACTGCCAGTCGTCCCTCAAGTTGGCCTTGGGGATGTCGTTAACGCGGCGCGCTATCTGGTCCGCCGCCAGGCGCGCCGTCCCGAGGCGTTTTGGGTCTTGGAGGCCGGTCATCTCCCCGATGAGGCAGGTGCACCGCTGCAGGGGAAGGACCCGACGCATAATGAAGGCGGCAAGGAGGTCCGTGCCTCTGAGCCCCTCCCTAGCCTTCATCACCGACACCCGCTCGCAGAGATTGAGAATCTCCTGCGACGGGTGCCTGGGGTAATAACCCCATTTCATCTTCGCCCGCGGCGGCGCGATGGTGAAGGTCGGCAGGTTGATGTGGTCCGCGCCAAGGCTGTGGACATAGAAGAAAGAATTCTGCTATTTTTTGGCAGAATCCTCCAGCGGAATCTTGGAGCAATCAACGCTCGAATGCTTCAAGATGACGGCAGCCCCGCAGTCGGAGAACTAGCTGGCCGTCGGTCCCTGCTGCTTCAACATGAAGAAGCGCGCCCAGAGGTTGATCATGGGCTCGACCCCCAGGTTCCCCTCGCGGAGCACACAATGGGTGTTACCGGACTCGGCAATCGCAAGATTCGCCTCTTCAAGGGGGAAACTGCAAAGGCCTTCCCATCCGAAGACGGTGGATCTTCACAGCTTCGGGGACTACTGTCGGGGGATGAACCCTGTGCAGGCAACGGAACACGGATCCTTTTCAAAAACAAGGGCCAGCATCTCCCCACAAGCCGGCCCACGCCGGGTTGCTCGACCCGGCCAGGCCCCTCAACCCGGCCGAACTCTCCAACCCGGCCAGGCCCCTCGACTCGGCCTCGACGGCCAGCACAAGACGGCCAAACCTGGCACGCCAAGATTTCCCCAACAAGCAAGCTCTGCTCATGGGGTGTTCCTCAACCCGGCCACGGGTCAGCTCTCGTCCCATCCAGGCCGTACGATGCGACGAGTCTTCATCCACCAGATGACCAAGGCAACAATGCCCTGCCCATGCCTCTGGTCAGCCGGAGCATAGCAACAGTGCCCCTCACCTGCCCGCTGACCAGGGCCGGTGAGGCAACAGCGCCCCCATCATCACCACTGACGCCAGCAAGCGGCGACATGACGGAGCGCCACTATACCCGACCCGACTCGGGCATTCCCTGACGAACGACAAGACGGCCCAGAGAACCCCTAGGCACGCGGGGCTCGGGCCTAGGGGAACTCGGCGAACCACACGCACCTGATGGGTCTCAGCCCGGGTCCTCAGATGCGGATGACCCGGCCCTATGGCTTTGTAACATTACCATTGTACCCCTGGGGGGTTGGCCTATAAAATCACCCAGGAGCCCTCTCGCATACGGGCAAGCAAGATAGCAGGAGCAGTAAGCACACAGGAACTAACCACCGATCAGTAGAACACACACCGGTAAAAGGAGCCGCCTAAGCCCTGGCCAGCCTCCTTCTTCCTCAATACAACTCTAGGAGCAATCTGTACTATCACACATTAACCACACTCGGCAGGACTAAGAGTATTATCTCTCTGGAGAGCCCCAAACCTGGGTATGTCTTGCGTCCCACGCTTGCTCATACCAACCTCGCCTCTGGAGCCCACTAGCACCCTCGAGCCTCCTCCTCTCTTTAGCCATCCCATGGCATTTGCCGTGCGCCCACCACGACAAAACCGATGGCGGATCATATTTTGTGGCCAATACCAATGCACAGAATAATAATCAGCGTCATAAGGGAAAGCCGCCTCAGTTTAGAGGACTGAATCTTAACCTTGAGGCAATGTTAAACGAACCTTGCCTGAAGCATAGTTTTCCGAAAAAGCCTTCGGGTCATTTGTGGAAGGATTGTTTTATCATGAAGGAATATAACAGCTCTAGCTTTCATCAGTACCACAACAACAACGGCCTGCACGGCAGGTCAGGATCCGGTTCACACAAGCCCGGCTTTGGGGGTAGCAGCTCAAGTTCGGGATATCAAGGACAAGGTAACCAGGGCGGCTATAATCAGCCGCCCAGTTAGGGTAACCAGCAACAATAGTCGAGGTACCAGACCAATCCCAAGCAACTTAGCGGTGGCCAGTACCATGTGTTCACCACAAGCCTATGCAAGCGAGATTAGAGGGTTCATAAGCGCGCGGTCAATACAGTTGAGCTGGCGGTGCCTCGATACTTATGGTGGTCAGAGCAGCCAATCATATGGATCCGTGAGGATCACCCGCCCCAGGTTGACAATCCGGGTCAGCTGGCATTGGTGGTAGCCCCTCAGGTTCCGGGTTATAAGTTCACTAAGGTGCTTATGGATGGAGGCAACAACATTAATATCCTTTACTATGATACTTTTCGCCGTATGAATTTGGCTGACAAAGCTCTTAAGCCGTCCTCTATAGTCTTTCACTGTGTGGTACCTAGTAAGTCGGCCTACCCAGTTGGTAAGATCGCCTTAGAAGTAGCGTTTGGCACCGACTATGCTTACAGGGCAGAGACATTGTGGTTTGAAATGGTTAAAATCAAAAGCCCCTATCACGCTTTGTTTGGACGGCCGGCTTACGCCAAGTTTATGGCATGGCCTTGTTATGTGTATCTGCAACTCAAGATTCCGGGTCATAAGGGTACCATTACAGTCCATGGTGATAGGAAAATAGCCCTGGAATGCGAAGAAGGTGATGCTGCCTATGCTAAGTGTGCATGTGCCATAGAAGAGTTGAAGTTTTACAAAGATAATGTTGACCCGGCGGATATGACCCCTTTAAAGAAACCAACTACAAAGCAAGACCCTTTGTTGAAGTCTAAGTCGATGGAGGATACTAAACAGGTTGACTTTGTCCCTCGCAACTCATCCCAGCAATTCACTATCAGTGCTAATATGAATCCAAAATAGGAAAGCGCACTCATCGAGTTCATCCATGAGAATCAGGACATCTTTGCATGGAAGCCTTCAGATATGACAGGTGTACCAAGAGAACTCGCTGAGCACACTCTCCATATTGATCCTAAATTTAATCCGGTCAAGCAATTCCTTCGTCTTTTTAACGAAGAGGGGCGTAAAGCCATTGGAGAAGAAGTGGCCCGGCTCTTAGCGGCCGGGTTTATTGTCAAAGTTTTTCACCCTGAGTGGTTGGCTAACCCAGTGCTAGTACTTCAGAAGAATGGCACTTGGCGTATGTGTGTGGATTACACTGACCTTAACAAAGCTTGTCTAGCTGATCCTTTTGCTCTTCCCCATATTGATCAGATCATAGATGCCACGACAGGTTGTGAGCGTTTGTGCTTTCTGGATGCTTATTCTGGTTACCATCAGATTGATATGGCAGTTAAAGACCAAGAGAAGACAACTTTTATCACACCTTTTGGATCTTTCTGCTATGTGTCTATGCCTTTTGGGCCCAAGAGTGCCCAGGCAACTTATCAACATTGTGTCCAGAATTGTTTCCATAACCAGATTGGACGCAATGTTCATGCTTATGTGGATGATATTGCCGTCAAGTCTAAAAATAAGGAGACTCTATTGGATGATTTGAGAGAGACGTTTGATAATCTCCTGGTCTACAAGATGATGCTTAACCCGACCAAATGTGTTTTTGGTGTGCCTGCAGGCAAGCTCTTAGGTTTTCTTGTCTCAGAAAGAGGTATTGAAGGTAACCCGCAGAAAATTAAGGCTATCACTTCATTGGCTAAGCCGGAGTGTGTCAATGATGTTTAGCGTTTGGCGGGTTGAATTGCAGCCTTAAGCCAGTTCATAAGCCGCCTAGGAGAGAAGGCAATTCCTCTATACCATATGATGAAGAAAACAAATCACTTTGTCTGGAGTGATGCTGCCAATGAGGCGTTTGAGATGCTCAAAAAACTGTTGGCTGAGCCGCCTGTCCTTGCAGCTCCCATTTAAAAAGAACCCTTGCTTCTATATGTGGCGGCTAATAGCCGAGCTATAAGTGTAGCGATTGTGGTAGAGCGCAAGGAGACAGGTAAAGATTATCCAGTCTAGAGGCCAGTTTACTATGTCTGTGAAGTGTTGATTGAGTCTAAACAGCGATAGTCGCATTGGCAGAAGTTGGTATATGGGGTATTCATGGCTACTCGCAAGTTGAATCATTATTTTCTTGTCCATCCCATTACAGTGGTCAGCTCTGCTCCTTTGGGGGATATTATTCAAAACAGAGAGGCTACAGGCCGAGTGGCTAAGTGGGACGTTGAGCTTGGACCCCATGGTTTGAAGTATGTGCCAAGGACAACAATCAAATGTTAGGCTCTTGTGGATTTCATCAATGATTGGACAGAGTTGCAGACACCGGAGGAGAAACCTGACAACACATACTAGACTATTCACTTTGATGGGTCTAGGCAATTGGAAGGCTTGGGGGCTGGAGTTGTTTTGACTTCCCCACAAGGTGATAAGTTCTGTTATGTTTTAAGGTTAATGTTTCCCTGCACTAATAATGCGGCTGAATATGAGGCTCCACTCCATGGTCTTCAGATGGCTATGGAGATGAATTTAAGCCGGGTCAGGTGCTTCGGCGACTCGGATTTGGTGGCTCAGCAGGTATCTGGCACTTGGGATTCCAAAGACCCGCTCATGGCGGCTTATCGCCAAGCAGTTGTTAATGTGGCTGGTCACTTCAAAGGTTATCAGGTGGAGCAACTGGATTGGAGAAAGAATGAGGCGGCTAAAGATTTGAGTCGGCTTGGGTCACAGAGTAAACCGGCACCGACTAATGTTTTTCTTGATATTTTGAATAACCCTTCAGTTAAGTTGCCATCCGAGGAGGATCTTGCTATTCCTGACCCGGAGGCACAGTTGGTGGCGACTCTCCATGCTACTCATGATTGGACAGTTCCCTACTTGGCTTATATGACCCCGGGGCAAGTAACCTAAGGATGAAACTGAGGCCAGACAGATAACCTAGCGGTCTAAGTCGATAACCATTATCGACGGCGAGTTACACCCGATGCAGTGTCACATGCATGCGTTGTGTTTCTCCTGAAGAGGGCCATGATATTCTAAGGTAAATCCATGAAGGTGATTGTGGTCATCATGCCGGCTCTAAATCTCTAGTGGCTAAGGCCTTCCGGCATGGATTTTATTGGTTGACGGTTCATGCTGATGCAGAGGACCTGGTTAGTAAGTGTGATGGCTGTCAGAAATTTTATCGACGAGTTCATGTGTCGGCTCAAGAATTGAGGATGCCAATTACTTGGCCATTTGCAGCCTGGAGGCTTGATATGATTGGTCCTTTTAAAAGGTCTAAAGACAAAAAGACCCACCTCTTGGTGGCAGTTGACAAGTTTACCAAGTGGGTTGAGGCAGGGCCAGTCAGCAAGTGTGATGCAGCAATGGCGGTTCAATTCATAAAGAAAGTAATCTTTCATTTCAATTTTCCTCATAGTATCATAACTGATAATGGTACAAATCTATCTAAAGGTGCTATGAGAGAGTTTTATCAAAAAGAGCATATTCGTCTTGATGTTTCTTCAGTGACTCATTTGCAGTCTAATGGTCAAGCCGAGAGAGCAAATCAAGAAATCCTAAGAGGAAAAAAAACCCGGATTATGGTCCCTTTGCAGAGGACATCGGGTTGTTGGGTTGAAGAATTACCCTCAGCACTTTGGAGTATCAGCACCACCCCCAACAGATCAAGATGTTACATGCCCTTTTTATGGTCTATGGGGCAGAGGCGGTTCTCCCCAATGATATCCATCATGATTCGCCTCATGTGGCGGCTTATGTTGAGGCTAATAATGAGGTAGCACGTCAAGATGCACTTGATGTGTTGTATGAGGAGCGTGACACTGCGGCGGCTTGTTCGGCAATATACTAGCAAGACCTGCGTCACTATCATAGCCGCATGATCAAGCCCAGACCTTTCAAGAAGGAGATTTAGTGCTCCGGTTAATCCAGGATCAAACAGATATGCACAAGCTCTCCCCACCTTTGGTAGGACCTTTTATGGTCAGCAAAAACCTGAACAACGGGTCATACTACCTCATTGATATTCGAGAACACAAGGATTCGCTTATATTGGAGGAGGAGACCGTCGGCCTTGGAACATTGCTCATCTTCAGCCTTATTACACATAAGTCATCGGATACTGTATTTGTACATACATCTATCAATGTATATATTATGATCAATTTAATAAAGCCATCACACCCTAATAATTCAGGGCCTCTGTCATTTCATTTCAAAAGCATCCGAGTCTTTATTATTTGTTCTAAGGTCACTTGGGGGCTTCCAACCCAATGGGTTTAGCTTCCATACCCCCTTGACCAGGTATAAAACATCAAATTCCGGGTTATCCTCCCTATATGCAAGATGCTTCTCCATCAGGTAATCCTGAATGACCCGTCGTACTCTTAACAGTCAATCTTTTAAATAAGACCCTGAACTCGTTAAGGTTAAAACGGTGGTTTGTCATGTGATGGTCGACTTACGGATAGCAAGGATAAACCAAGGCTATTAAGCCGCCCTCATTGAAACTTAGTTAAACCTGCCTCTTTGCAAGATGCTACTCCGAACCCCGTGTACTCCCGACAAGTCAATCCATATGGACCCTGAACTTATCCAGGTTAAAAAATCAATTGGGTCATGTGAGAGCCGTCTTACGGAAAGCGAGGATAAACTAGTGACTATCATGCTAGTTTCATTGAAGTAAGTCTTGAGTTTGGGATTTTGGCTTCGCGGCCTATGAAAGCCTCGTTTTTCTGGATTTCTGTTTTTACTGAATATCTTGGATATATATCACCCTTTTTTATTACCGTATGGTTTTCACAATTCAGGCCAGGTAGCCTTGACTATGTCTCACATTTGAGCATCTTTGGGTTTCATAACCTGCCCTGATAGCAGACTATAAGGTGCCAGCACTGGTACATGTCGGTGCTATTCAACTGGTTTTTAACCCCTTTCTGCGATGACATTTGGGACCGTCGCCAGGTGAGTGTGGGCAATAGGGTGTCCTTCCCACATGACCCAGAAACTGTCGGGGATATGGAGCAATGATCCAGAGGCCTTCCAAAATGTAATATTGTGCGATGCAACACACAATAAATTCTTCCGCACGTGTGGGATCGGTAATTAAATGTTTCTAATGACGTAGTGAAACCATACAGTCTATCGTAATGAACCGTTTGGGAAACAGTATGTAAGTCACATGGGCCAACATATGAACTGTGTGTGATTTGTGCCCCATCGCACATGAGTTTTCTGCGTAACCCGTCTGCCATGCAAGACTCCATCGCACATGTTTCCCAACAATCACCATCTGCGATAATGTTCTATCACAAACCATTCAGGAGCACCTTTGCACACATACAAGTGTTGCAGACCATTTGTGATTTGTTGGGTATCACTAACGGTTGCCGCAAGAGTGACATGTGCTTTTCGTTCGGGATCCCACACATTTCCTAAAAAAATTACGACTGGGATTGTATTTTACACCGGGCACGGTTTACTCCGAGTTCTCGTGTGCGATAACGCGATATGCCAAACGGTTCTGGTGACCCTACGCACACCTAGTAGCACTACAAATCATCTGCTATCTGTTGTGTATCACTGACAGTTCTGCTATGATTGACGTATGCTTTCCGATGTGGATGGCACACACTCATTTAGTTGAACCGTGTGCGGAGCAATTGCCAGGTTAAAACAAAAATATCCCATTTTGAATCAACATGCAAAAAGCAAATTCGCCACAATATTCAATTGAACAAATAAACAAAAATATCACATTTTGAATTGGCACGCAAAAATCAAATTCGCCACAATATTCAATTGAACAAATAAAAAAATATCCCATTTTGAATCGGCACGCAAAAAGAAAATTCGCTACAATATTAAATTGAACAAATAGTGTCCACAAGAAGAACATTCATCAGATTTTGCAACAATTGCAGTAGAACATATGGTAGCTAAATTCCAATGATTTGTCCACACATATATGCATTACATAATTAATCATAGTGTACGAAATACGAAGACCTCCTCAGAAGGAAAAACAATGGATCCATGTGTATATCTTTAGCGGCTAACTCTTACTCAATGTTTCAGGAGTAGCCATGCTGAAACCTTCATTATCACCAGTGGGATTGATGTAGTGATCCAAGAAGAAGTCGCTGATAAATCTCCGAACCATCAACAATTCACCATTCGAGAGCGGTTCAGGGTCCTCTGTTTTTAGATGAGCTACAATATTTTTAAGATCAAAATGTGCCATATGAGTGGAGTAGAAGATATTAATTAAGATAGACTTACTGGTACTAATTCACGAGGATCATCACAACTATCAGCAGATATGTAGATGGAGATCATGTGTCTGCAAACATAGTATCCACAAAGGTTGGTGTTAGGGCATGTCTCTCTCTAAGTAGTTTTGGTGATTGATGAGAATGCTTTTGCGGGCTAAGCATGTGCATTGAGTACTTTGGAGATTCATTCACTGGCACGAGACGATTCCTTCCCCCTCGGAGCTTTAAGTGAAGAAGAAGTAGTCTCTTTCGTTTTGGTTTTGGTGGACTTGAGTCATAGGAGACACCATACTATCAAGAGGGGGGCCACAATGGGAAGGCAAGGGTGGAATCAACATGTACACGTCATCTTTGCACCCCCAGATCCTTGCCTCTCCTTGGAGTTTGTTGTTTCAACGGAAGTGGAGATTGTGAGGTGATAGCGATAGTACTGCCGCCAGCGCGGTAGTACCGCACATGCCCCTTAAGCGGCAGTACTACTGTCATACAGTGGTAGTACCGCTTGAGGGCGTCGGCAGTAGTACCATCCTGGTCCGGCAACTCTACCGCCTCGATTCGAGGATGTATTTTCACGTGTCGAGTTATGCGGTAGTAATAGCAGCAGTGGCAGCGGTAGTACCGCCCATGAGCGGTAGTACCGCGGTTACCACCACTACTAGTGCCGCCCATACCCTCTTTCTCCCACCCGTTCTCCTTCTGTTTCTTCTGCTCTCAGTCTATGTGGTAGTACCACTGGTGGTTGCGGTAGTACCGCTCCACTCAGAGGTAGTACCACTCTATGCGGTCTGAATGGGGGGGTAACGGTTGGTTTTGCTTGCCCACTATAAAAGGAGGTCTTCTTCTCCAAGTTGACCTACCTCTTCTCCCCCAAGCTCCATTGTTTCTCCAAAAGCGTATTTTCTCCCTATCTCTCTTCCCAGCCAATCAAACTTGCTGATTCTTTAGGGATTGGTTGAGAAGGCCCAGATCTACACTTCCACCAAGAGAAATTTGATTCCCCCCACTAATCCCTTGTGGATCTTGTTACTCTTGGGTGTTTGAGCACCCTAGATGGTTGAGGTCACGTCAGAGCCACATTCCATTGTGGTGAAGCTCCGTGGTTTCGTTGGGAGCCTCCAATTGAGTTGTGGAGATAGCGCCAACCTTGTTTGCAAAGGTTCGGTCGCCGCCTTCAAGGGCACCAATAGTGGAATCACGGCATATCGCATTGTGTGAGGGTGTGAGGAGAATACGGTGGCCCTAGTGGCTTCTTGGGGAGCATTGTGCCTCCACATCGCTCCAATGGAGACGTACTTCCTCTCAAAGGGAAGTAACTTCGGTAACACATCCTTGTCTCCACCGGATCCCCTCTTGGTTATCTCTTAGCTTTACTTGCGCAAGCTTATTATGTCATATCCCTTGCTTTCTTGTGTGCTTGTTGTTGTTGCATCTTATAGGTTGCTCACCTAGTTGCATATCTAGACAACCTACTTTGTTGCTAAGTTTAATTTGGTAAAGAATAGCTAAAAATTGTTAGTTGCCAATTCACCCCCCTCCCTCTAGTGAACCATATCGATCCTTATAATTGGTATCAGAGCCTCGTCTCTTTAAGGACTTTTCCGTCCGAATAGTATGGTTGACACCATAGAAGGTGGGGAGGAGCACCCCGGTGTGATTCCTTCTTCGTCTACGACCGATGGGGGATCCTCGGTCTCTCATGAGGAGTTGAATGCGGCTTTGGACACATTGAAAACCTCCATAACGATCGAGGTTGAAGGCATGTTCAATAAGTTTTTAGAAGGCCTTAAATTATCCACCGCACCAATGAAAGTGGGTGATCCCGCTAACAAGGTGACAGATGCTAACTCCGACAAGGGGGAAGTTACTAGTGATACAGTTCCTTTATCTAGTGGTAGAAGTGGAAATGGCGTCTTTGCCCATGTTGAACCACCCCTTACTTATGGAGGACCGGTTCCCTCCACTCATTTGAATCATGTTGGTCCTCCTCCTAAGTTTGTGAAAAATGACGATTTTTCTTCTTGGGTGTACCATTTTAAACGTCATTTAAATCATAGTTCTACTAATCTTTGGAGAATTATTGAGCAAGGTTTCTACCCACATGACCCAAGCAACCTCACTCCAAGAGAAGCCACGGATCATCAATTCAACGAGTCCGCCCTCTTCATTATCCAAGATGCAATTCCATCCGAAGATATTGTGCATCTCCGACCCTTCACCATGGCCAAGGAAGCATGTCAACATGTTGTTTCCATTTACAAGGGAAGCGCAAGCATTCAACGCTCCAACTATGAAGTAGTGCAAGATGATGCCGATGAGTTTGCGATGAATGAAGATGAAGAACCTTGTGAGCTCTACCGGAGATTAACCACGCTCACGGTCTCACTCTGAGATCATGGGAGCAAGGATACGATGACAATTGGATCAAGCACAAGTTTCTCAAGGCCTTGATGCCCTACCATAAGGCCATGTCATCCGTCATCTGTCAAAGGCCGGACTTCCATACCTTGTCCTCAAGTGAAGTGTTGGATGAGTTTGTTGCTATGAGAATCTTGGACAAGACCGCCGACAATGCGGTGTTGCACTCTCAATGGGTAAAGAAACCCAACCTCGCTTTGAAGTCCAAGGCGATTGTGGAAGAAGAGGATGAAGAGGAAGAAGAGGAGGGTAACCCCGAAGATACAAAATATGCTTATCATGAGCACATGGCTCTCGCTTCAAGACAATTTTGGAGCAATAAGAACTCAAGGCCCAGCTTCAACAAGAACAACTCATGTGGTGCCAAGGGCAAGCAACATGTGAGGACATGCTACAATTGTGGCAATGTGAGCCACTTTGTTGCGAAGTGCCCATATGAGAAGAGCGAAGACAATGGTGGCAAGCTCATCCGAAAAGACAAGGCCAAGTCCTTCCCCAACAAGAACAACTTCACCAAGAAGACTCCTCCCAAGGAGTTGGTGCACAAGAAGAGTACAATGAGGAGGAGGATGATGATGATGATGACAGTGAGATGGTTTCCATGGCCTCCGTCGCCATTGCAACAACTCCATGGGTGTCCCTCTTCGACCCAGCCAATGAGAACATCACCGTCAAGTGCCTCATGGCTAAAGCCACCAACAAGGTAACCCCCAACATCAAAACTATCATCATTACTAATCCATATTTGATGGATTGCATTGATGAAAGTGAGGGGTCTAATGAGGAAGAAAATGAATTTGAGTCTTTTATGAGTAAACTCAAGGGTAAATCCAAGAAGCACTTTGTTGCTCTCTTGGAACAACTTGGCTCATGAAGAAACCATCTCTAAGATGGAGGGGCATAGTCGTGACTATGCCGATGAGATATCAGATCTCTCTAACGCGCTTGAGGAAGAGCGCGGTCATCGTTTGGCTCTTGAGGACTCACACAACGATGATCATGCTAAATTAGAGAAAGATCTTGATCATTCTCTTATTGTATCTCGTGTGCTCAAGGCCAAACTTGGGGTTGATCTTGATAGACTCAAGGAGGAGTTTGATATACTTTACAAGGCTCACAAGGCCTTGAAGGGCACTCGTGCTAGCCTTAAAGAGTCTCATAATCAACTCCAAGTGAAGCTAACCAAGGAGAAAGCCACATTTCCTCATATGGTTTTAATTGATCATGCAAATGCTACTAACCCGTGTTGTGAGCATGTGCATCTTGTGGAGGAGAATGCAAAGTTGAAGGAGCAACTTGAGAAAGGCCTTGTGTCTTGCATACAAGGTGAGAAGAACCTCAACAAACTTTTGAGCAAACAAAAGGAAGTTATGGGCAAGGAGGGAATTGGGTTTGCTCCCAAGTCCAAGAACAAGAAGAAGAATGACAAGGCCAAACGACCTCCTCCTCTCAAGCAAACTTTTGTGAAGGAGGGAGAGGGTGCTTATAAGGAGAGGAAGAACAATGTGAAGGGTGGTGGTGTCAAGAAGGGAAATGCCAACCCTTCCAACAAAGCCGATGAATTTAACCCTTCCTATGTGTTATGTCGTGCTAGTGATGGGCATGTTTATGATAAATTTGTTGGTTCTCCTTATGAGTATATTGAATGGTATATTTGGGTTCCTAAGACCCTTGTTACTAATATCAAAGGACCAATACAAAATGGGTACCTAAAACCAGGCATTGATCTCTTTTAGGTATTTGCTTCCGGTGGGGGATCATGGTTGCTCGATAGTGGAGCCACAAATCATATGATCGGAAGCAAGGACTTGGTGGTGGACGTGCACAAGATTTCATCTATGCCCACCAATGTCGAGTGGGGTGATGCCTCGTCTTCTAAGGTATTGGGTATTGGCAAGGTTGTCATTTCTCATCCTGTCACGATCGAGAAAGTCATGCTTGTTGAGTACCTTGCATACAATTTACTTTCTGTTCGTCAACTTGCACTCATGGGCTTTGCCACTTTCTTTGATATTGATACCGTGGCCCTCTTGTGGAGAAAGACTCTTAAAGTAGCCTTTGTTGGGCATGTCGAGAATGGTCTTTATGTGATTAACTTTTCGGAGCGACCCACTAAGACGGACATGCCTAATGGTTGACGTTGACGTGGGTTGGCTTTGGCATCACCGTTTAGCCCATGTCAATATGAGATCTTTGCAAAGACATATCAAGGGGGACCATGTCCGTGGACTAACAAATGTTAGTTTTGCCAAATATCATGCTTGCAGTGCTTGTATCGAAGGAAAGCTACATGAGAAGGCTCACCCTCCCATGACTATCATCTACTTGAAGAGGCCCTTGGAGCTCCTTCACTTGGATCTCTTTGGGACTCTATCCTTTGATAGTCTTGGGGGTAGAAAGTATTGCTTGGTGATTGTGGATGATTATTCAAGATACACTTGGGTATATTTCTTCAAGAGGAAGAGTGAGACCCAACAAACCATCATCTACTTTGCGAATGAAGCTCAACGTCAACACAATGCAAAGATCTTGAAAATAAGAAGTGACAACGGCACCGAGTTCAAGAACTACACCTTGGTTGAGTTTCTTAGTGATGAGGGGATCAAGCATCAATACTCTGCACCTTACACCCCTAAAAAATGGTGTAGCGGAGAGGAAGACCGGGCGTTGATGGATGCAGCTAGGACCATGATGGCGGATTTCAAGTCTCCATACAACTTTTGGGACGAAGCCATCAACACCGCTTGTCATGCACCTAATCGGCTCTATCTCCTCAAAGGCTTGAACAAGACTCCATATGAGATACTCACCGGTAACAAGCCTAACCTCAAGTACTTCTGAGTGTCCGGATGTAAGTGTTTCATTCTCAAGAAAGGTGTTCGTTTGTCTAAATTTGAGGCTAGAGCTCATGAGGGCATATTTGTTGGTTATGCCACAAACTCTCATGCCTATCGTGTCCTCAACAGGTCCACCGGACTCATTGAGGAGATGTGTAACATGGAGTTTGATGAAAATAACGGCTCCCAAGTGGAGCAAAGTGGTACTTGTGATGTAGGTGATGAAATTCCTCCCCAAGCCATAAGAAGAATGGGTGTTGGTCATATCCTACCCATTGAGGAACCCCTTGTGGCATAAGGAGAAGGACAATGTTCCACTCAAGTGGAACCATTACCAACCCAAGACCCACATGCTTCCGAAGAACAAAGTGCAGGCCCTCAACCAAATGAACAAGATCAAGGGCAAGATCAACCTCAAGATGGCGGTGAACCACCAAGTGATGCCCAAGGTCAAGTTCTCACCACCGAGTGAGTTCAAGATCAAGAACAATCTCAAGACGACACTCAAGATGATCAAGTTACCGCTCCTCAACTCTCTCCCGAGGAGGATTTGGAGCGTTGTGCCACTAAGATTGCATCCAAGATCACTACCAATGATCATCTCATGACGAATGTGTTTGGAAGCTTAAGAAAGGGGGTAAGCACTCATAGACAATTAGCAAACTATTGTGAAAATCATGTGTTTGTTTCTTGTGTTGAACCCCAAAAGGTCTATGAGGTGCTCAAAGATCTGGATTGGCTTAATGCCATGCATGAAGAACTCAACAACTTTGAGCACAACAAGGTGTGGAGATTGGTGCCAAGGCCAACGGAGAACCATAATGTCATTGGAACCAAGTGGATATTCAAGAACAAGCAAGATGCTCATGGGATTATTGTTCGCAACAAGTCTCGGTTGGTAGCACAAGGCTACTCCCAAGTCAAGGGTATCGACTATGATGAAACCTTTGCTCCCGTTGCTCGCCTTGAATCTATTCGTTTGTTGATTCCTTATGCCTCTCGTCATAACTTCAAGTTGCAACAAATGGATATGAAGAGTTATTTTCTTAATGGTCCTATTAATGAGTTGGTGTATGTCAAATAACCCCTGGGGTTCGAGGACCCCGATTTCCCCAATCATGTGTACCAACTAGATAAGGCACTCTATGGCCTTAAACAAGCCCCACGTGCGTGGTATGAGCACCTTATAGAGTTGTTGCAAGATCGTGGGTTTGAAATTGGGAAAATCGACCATGGTCTTTTTACTAAGAAGGTCAAAGGGGAGTTGTTTGTATGCCAACTATATGTTGATGATATTATCTTTGGTTCCCCTAACAAAGCTTTCAATGAGGAATTTGCCGCTCTCATGACCTCGAAGTTCAAGATGTCCATGGTGGGAGAGTTGATGTTCTTTCTCGGATTCGAAATCAAGAAAAGAAGAGAAGGAACCTTCATCAACCAAGCCAAATACACTCAAGACATGCTCAAGAGATTCAAGCTAAGTGATGTCAAGTCGGCTTCCACTCCAATGCCTGTCAAATGCCAACTTGACATACATCCCAATGGTAAAGCGGTGTATCAAAAGGTATATCGCTCTATGATTGGCTCCTTGCTTTACCTTTGTGCATCTAGACCGGATATCATGGTGAGTGTGGGAATTTGTGCATGGTTTCAAGCCGCACCTAAGGAAAGCCACTATGTAGCGGTCAAGCGAATCTTTCGATATTTGGCTCATACCCCAAACTTTGGCTTATGGTACCCAAGAGGAGCAAACTTCAACCTTGTGGGCTTTTCGGACTCGGATTGGGCGGGAGACAAAGTGGATAGGAAGTTAACTTCCAAAGGGTGCCAATTTCTTGGTTGGTGCTTGGTGAGTTGGTCTTCTAAGAAGCAAAGTTGTGTGTCTCTCTCATCCACCGAAGCGGAGTATGTGGCCGCCGGTAGCTGTTGTGCTCAACTTCTATGGATGAGGCGAACTTTAAAGGATTACGGTGTCATTTGTGACTAAGTGCCTCTTTGGTGTGACAATCAAATTGCCATCAAGATTTCTCTCATCCCGGTGCAACACTTCAATACGAAGCATATTGAGATTCGCTATCACTTCATTCAGGATCACATTAGGCGAGGGGAGATCGAGCTCAACTATGTCAACACTCATGATAACCTTGCAGATATTTTCACAAAGCCCTTGGATGAAGCAAGATTTCGTGAGTTAAGGCATGAGCTAAATATCATCTATTTGAGCAACATGGCTTGAACCTTTGCACACCCCACCATACTCTTCGTGATGTCTTGTTTAGGTGTAGGCATGGACATAGGGGGAGTGTTGTTCTCTCAATGAACTAACCCTCCCCTCATTATGCATAAATTGATCATGTCTTTCACATTAGCCATTTTTTATGGTACTTGTGCTTCAAAGATGAGTTTTGTTCATGGGCCCAAGGTTAAAATATTCACGGTTGTCGGTGTCAAAACCGGCGGATCTCGGGTAGGGGGTCCCGAACTGTGCGTCTAAGGCTAATGGTAACAGGAGGCTGGGGACACGATGTTTACCCAGGTTCGGGCCCTCTCGATGGAGGTAATACCCTACTTCCTACTTGATTGATCTTGATGATATAAGTATTACAAGAGTTGATCTACCACGAGATCGTAGAGGCTAAACCCTAGAGGCTAGCCTATGATTATGATTGTTGTTCTCGTCCTACGGACTAAACCCTCTAGTTTATATAGACACCGGAGGGGGCTAGGGTTACACAGAGTCGGTTACAGAGAAGGATATCTAACATCCGAATTGCCAAGCTTTCCTTCCATGCAAAGGAGAGTCCCATCTGGACACAGGACAAAGTCTTCAATCTTGTATCTTCATAGTCCAACAGTCCAGCCAAAGTATATAGTCCAGCTGTCTGGATACCCCCTAATCCAAGACTCCCTCAGTAGCCCGTGAACCAGGCTTCAATGACGATGAGTACGGCTCGTAGATTGTCTTCGGCATTGCAAGGCGGGTTCCTTCTCCGAATACTCCAAAATAAATCTCGAACACTTGAATCGTGTCTGGCTCTGCAAAATAATTCCCACATACCACCATAGAGAGCATGATACTTAATAAATCTTATCTACTGACAACTTTTCACAGTGTGTTCTCATGCCGCGGCCCGGTTTAATACGAACAATTTTTCCCAGCCTGCCACTACACGTATTGCAAGGCGGTTTTATTGGCACGTCTTGTCGAAGCAGAGATCGTGTCCCCCTTATCGCGGGATTCTCATCAATACGGGTGTGGGTAACCCAACTACGCCTGTTGGTCTGACTCCTTGCTTTTAGGCAAGTCCCAAACGATCACGCTGAGGACGCTTGATATTCACCTCCTTTATAGAGGGACCGAGGCATGTCCCTTTCTTCCTACGCTTGCTCCTTCCCCCACCTTGAGTCCCGTCACCCAAAGCATAGGCTTAAGCACTCCAGATCTTCAATCATGTCTGGATCCAACCTTCAAGGCCGGTGGATGGCCTCCTCTGTCATAGAGGAGTACATTGCGAAGCTCAGGGAGGCCAGGTATCTGACCGCCGACATCAAGCACAGGCTTCCTGCCCAAGGACAGGTCATCTCTACTCCCGAATCCAACGAAAGCGTTGTATTTTTTTCCACTTCCTCCGAGGCTTAGGCTTTAGTCGTGATCCCTTCTTAAGAGGGCTCATGTTCTACTACGGGCTAGATTTTCACGATCTAGCTCCGGATTCCATCCTTCACATCTCGTCGTTCATCGTCGTGTGCGAAGCCTTCCTCCACATCACCCCACACTTCGGCTTATGGCTCAAGACCTTCAGTGTAAAGCCGAAGATGATCGATGGGCGATGATACGTCTCCAATGTATCTATAATTTTTGATTGTTCCATGCTATTATATTACCTGTTTTGGATGTTTATGGGCTTTATTTTACACATTATTATCATTTTTGGGACTAAACTACTAACCGGAGGCCCAGCCCGTATTGCTGTTTTTTTTGCCTATTTCAGTATTTCGATGGAAAGGAATATCAAACAGAGTCCAAACGGAATAAAACCTCCGAAAGCGTGATTATTGGAACAAACGTGATCCAGAGGACTTGGAGTGCAAGTCAAGAGGCATTCGAGGCGGCCACGAGAGGGTAGGGCGCCCCCCCCCCAATAGGGCGCGCCCCCTATCTCGTGGGCCCCTCGGGCGGCCACCGACGTACTTCTTCCTCCTATATTAGCCTACATACCCCGAAAACATCTAGAGAGCCACCAAAGAAATATTTCCGCCGCCGTAACCTTCTGTATCCGCGAGATCCCATCTTGGAGCCGTCGCCGGCGTTCTGTCGGAGGGGGATTCCACCATGGAGGGCTTCTACATCAACACCATAGCCCTTTTGATGAGTTGTGAGTAGTTTACCACAGACCTTCGGGTCCATAGTTATTAGCTAGATGGCTTCTTCTCTCTTTTTGGATCTCAATACAATGTTCTCCCCCTCTCTCGTGGAGATCTATTCGATGTAATCGCTTTTTGTGGTGTATTTGTCGAGATCCCATGAATTGTGGGTTTATGATCAAGTTTATCTATGGATAATAATTGAATCTTCTCTGAATTCTTTTATATGATTGAGTTATCTTTGCAAGTCTCTTCGAATTATCGGTTTGGTTTGGCCTACTAGATTGATCTTTCTTGCCATGGGAGAAGTGCTTAGCTTTGGGTTCAATCTTGTGGTGTTCTTACCCAGTGACAGAAAGGGTTGCAAGACACGTGTTGTATTGTTGCCATCAAGGATAAAAATATGGGGTTTATATCATATTGCTTGAGTTTATCCCTCTACATCATGTCATCTTGCTTAATGCGTTACTCTGTTCTTATGAACTTAATACTCTAGATGCATGCTGGATAGCGGTCGATGTGTGGAGTAATAGTAGTAGATGTAGGCAGGAGTCGGTCTACTTGTTGCGGACGTGATGCCTATATACATGATCATGCCTAGATAACCTCATAATTATTCGCTTTTCTATCAGTTGCTCGATAGTAATTTGTTCACCCACTGTAATACTTATGCTATCTTGAGAGAAGCCACTAGTGAAACCTATGCCCCTCGGGTCTATCTCTTATCATATTTGCTTCCAATTTACTTTTATTTGCATCTTTTATTTTCTGCATCTATATTATAGAATACCAAAAATATATTTATCTTATCTTATTATCTCTATTAGATCTCACTTTTGCAAGTGGCCGTGAAGGGATTGAGAACCCCTTTATTGCGTTGGTTGCGAGTTCTTTGTTTGTTTGTGTAGGTTCGTGGGACTTGTTGAGGAGCCTCCTACTGGATTGATACCTTGGTTCTCAAAAACTGAGGGAAATACTTATGCTACTATTTCTGCATCACCCTTTCATCTTCAAGGAAAACCAATGCAAGCTCAAGACGTAGCAGGCGACACGCGGAGTGCAGAGGCGCTATAATAAGCAAAAGCGCCGATGTTCCATGGCCAGAAGGTTCCTTCCCAGAGGTGTCCGGTTTATGGCAACGGAGGTGGTTCTACATCACAGCTCCCCGAGGCACAAAGTGGGCGGCTGCCCCTGCCTTCCGCTCGAGCCCTCCGCATCAACTGGTGTCGTCGGCCAACGTGGGACTGGTCTGGGGGCCTGCTAATGACGTACCGACATTGCAGAGCCGTATTCGGGAGCTTCTTGAGAGGGATATCAGCCTCATCAAAGTAATTCAGGTAATTCTAGTTCGACGGGCCGTGCCGTGCAAACGTCGACCTCTCCGGATGTGGGAGTTTATTCCAGAGGGACCGCGAACAATTCATCACTTCTTCGGCATGACGCTCGAAGGGATGTATAGGTTATTCTTCGGACCACAAATAAAGTGTCCGGACACCATCGAGGATGCGGGCCTGAGCTGCAACCGCCCAGATACCCAAGTAAGTAACCCTGCAACTGAACACTCTGTTCATATTTATCACAACATTATTCTGAAAATTATCCGCGGCCAGGATTGGCTCAGCAAGGCGGAGAGGACCAGGTGTCCGGCCCCGCTTCCCGAAGGCTCGCCGAATCCTGCGTTAACCAGGATGCTTAGACGCGCGCTGAATCAAGTGCCATCAGAGAAAGATGAAGGGAAGAGTAAAGAAGCCGAGAATGAGCTTCATACATTGTACATCCAAACTAGGGGGATTAATGTCTCCACAAAGGAGGATAATCGGGGAGGTGAATCTAAGGTTCCCTCCCCCCGCAGGAAGAAAAAGGTCGCCTCCGAAGACTTGGAAGCGGAGGTGCCTAAACAAGGGAAGAAAACTTCACCAGGGGGCCTGCCCAGAGGCCGTCCTCACCGCGCAACGCCCGCAAATGGGCCAGCCCTCCACCGAGCTGTAAGTTAATTAAAGGTATAAATATATACTGCTTTTTCCTCCGGGAGCAATAACCAGGATCTATCTCTTGCAGTCCGGCTAGTAGCCCTTCTCAACAGAGTTTGTCTTTGGGGGATCTTCTTCCGGAGATGATGGAGAGTGAAACTCCACCTGCCGCCTCGCCCCACGGGGCAGGTGACCCCGACGTCTCATCATGGAGGATTCCTGATCCGTCAAGGCCATAAGTCAGTGCTTCAGCGACCCAAAGCCCGGAGTGTTCGACTCCCAAGGAGGGTGATAGGAAGAGTCCGAGGTTGTCCGGCACTCAGCCGGATACACTGACGAGACTTCTGGAGCGGGCTGCTCTCTCAGAGGATCACCGTACTTTAATGGGTACAGTGTTTGAGAAGATTTCATCCGCCAAAAGTGGGTTGAATGAAGCTTTTACGATCCTGCTCAAAGGCTTTGAGGTACGCAACGAAATATGTAATCTTTTGGATGTACCGCACACGCTAGGTGTGCTCCGTATAGATAGTAGCCCGTGAGACTCTGGTTGCCAGCCCTAGGGGGCAAACGGAGGATCACACTCCCAAGTAATGATCGCACTGTATTATGTGTAGATAGCTAAGGGTCTGGCAGTTGACCGGACTGCTGAATTCGCCGAACTGAGGTGACAGCTTGATGTGGTGGACGCCGACATCGCGCTTGTGAACAAGCAACTTGACGAGTCACAGGGTATGTGTTTTCTTTTGGATTATCAGCAAATATCAAGAGGAGCATGATGCTAACATCTGTAATATGCTATGGCTGCAGATGAAGCTGCTGCCGTGGAGACCTTAAGGGCGGAACTGGCCTTAGCCAAGGAACAAGCCAGGATAAGCAATGCGGCTGCCCTGGAGGCGGCCGAGGAGTTGAGAACCAAACAGGCTGCTCATCGCCGGAGCGAGGATAAAATAGCCGAGATGGCCGTGGAGCTGAAAGATGCTGCCAGCCGATATGAGCTCATAGAAAAGGAGAGCCAAATGAAAGCGGCAGACCTTAAGAAGGCCTTGGATGCAGCCAAGGAGACACGCTCTAAGGTCAGAGCTGTGCGGGAGGAGCTTCGACAAGCCGGAAATATCGCGGCTGCGAGTTCCTATTTGTTGCGGATGAAGTTTGGAGATCCAAAGTACGCTCCTCTGGATCAGTTATGGAGTGCTGCAGACGTGTATGCAGACCTGGCGAAAAGTATTGCTGACGCAACCAAGTTCTTCAAGGATCAGAAAGATCATGGGGTGGAAAGGTTGTTCTGGTCGTAGTTCAGTGCTCCAACGCGTCCGCTACCGTTGAATGAGAGGATGGCCGCTTGGGCCGAGCTCCATAGGTTGTCCGGTCTTTCCATGAGATCTGTCATAGATCATCTTTGGCCGAAGGGACCAAGGCCGGACAGTTATTTTGGTTTAGTGCAACAATTCCTTGGTGCTGTGTCATGTATCGACGCTGTAAAGAAGTCGGCGTGCATAGAAGGTGCGCGGATGGCTCTTGCCCGTGTGAAAACATATTGGGCAGATATGGACGCCACCGTTATTGCAAACCCGAGTCCGGCAGGAAGCCAGGACCCGGCCAAGCACTATTTTGAGCAAGTCATAGGAGGCGCCCGTTTAATAGAGTCTCAGTGCTCGAAGAGTGTCATGTTCGAGTGACAAGTCTTTCGACTGTAAGAACAATGCTGTTTTAATTATAAAGGTTGTGTTTATACTTTTGCCCGAAAGTATTGTATTGCCTCCTGTGCGGCCGTTTATGTATGTATATAACCTGAAAGTTTGCAGTCGTTGGCTTCGGCCCCCACGCTTATAATGTGGGGGTGTTCGCGAAAATGCGCGTAATCACACTTGATCCAACGTCTTTGTCCATTAAGGAGGTGATCGCACGTCGAACTAGGCAACCGGACTATATAGCAGTAACACTTTCACTTAGCCATAGGAGTTTGACGGCGGGGCTACTATATAGCCCCTGGTGAGGGAGTCCTGGATTAGGGGGTATCTGGACAGCCAGACTATATACTTTGGCCGGACTGTTGGACTATGAAGATACAAGATTCAAGACTTCATCCTGTGTCCAGATGGGACTCTCCTTTGTGTGGAAGGCAAGCTTGGCGATTCGGATGTTAGATCTCCTTCTCTGTAACCGACTCTGTGTAACCCTAGCCCCCTCCGGTGTCTATATAAACCGGAGGGTTTAGTCCATAGGACAACAACAATCATAATCATAGGCTAGCTTCTAGGGTTTAGCCTCTACAATCTCGTGGTAGATCAACTCTTGTAATACTCATATCATCAAGATCAATCAAGCAGGAAGTAGGGTATTACCTCCATTGAGAGGGCCCAAACCTGGGTAAACATCGTGTCCCCAGCCTCCTGTTACCATTAGCCTTAGACGCACAGTTGGGGACACCCTACCCGAGATCCGCTGGTTTTGACACCGACATTGGTGCTTTCATTGAGAGTTCCACTATGCTGTCGTAATAAGGCTTGATGGCTCGTCTCGTTGTCAGGGACAACATCACCTCTGGGGGAGCCCTGGCTTTAGGCCAAACTCTCTGACTAGGCGGCTTCATCATGACCGCCCGATCGGCTATCGCGCTGACAATGACTTCTCGGGTCATCAAAAACAACCTCCACGTCAATTTGGAACTCGCCAAACAGATGGATCCAATGGAGCTCTCCTCCCTCAATGACCTCTTGCATCGCATCGCCACTCTGGGAGTCGCTACAGACTATGATCGGATTGGGCTAAAACCCGACCAAAGAGAGATTAACTCTCTGCCGGTCACCCATGAGATAGCGGTAGTGGAAGAGAAACACACAGATTATCCCTCTATTCTGAGGACGAACTATGTCCAGATTTCCGAGCTCTCCGAGCCGGATACCTGTTCACGGGAGGACATGACCCAAATCCCGAACTTAGAATCGGGAGGTGGGCCGGAAAAATTGGGCAACATCCCGGAACCCAAACTACCTAGCTCGGAAGCTCCTCGGCCCGTGGGTCTTAGATCAGGTTAGGGTACGGACTTAAATCTACCCACCCGCCCAGATTCAATCAATCTCTCCCATATCAGACAAGAGTACCAAGAGACAGTACATCATTACCGGGCCAGATTCCTCCTTGTGATAAACAAGGTCAAGGACTGTTGCGAGGAAGACGCAATCTCATTCTTTTGCAAAAATTGCACGGAGAAGGGGATCCTAAATGCTATAAGTCACCGTGACATAATACACTTCGCTGACTTAGCGGCCATAGTACAGAAGTACTGCGTGATGGAAAGTGCCTGGAAAACCCAAACAAACTTTTGGGATAATCCGGCTCTCAGTAAACCCTTCGTCCGAACTAAAAGGACAAACTCTCGCAAGTCACCCGATTCAATTACCAAAAAACCAAGGCCCGCTGCAGGGCGCGGAACCGTATTGGAGGAATGGATCAATGGGCCATGCAAAATTCATAGCACACCAGAGACCATGCCAACACATAGCCTTAGAGCATGTTGGATACTCCGGCAGGTAGCAAAGAGCGGCGAGGATCTCCTCATAAACCATACTGCAGAACAACATCCCACCGAGAATAACAATGCGGTACTGACAGTCTTCGAGACTTTTGCCTCCAATAATAGGCGCAAGCGAGCTCTCCGTAGCCTCGCCGAAGTTTGCCATGTGGCAACAATTAATCCGTGGAACGACACGGCTATAACTTTCAATGCTAGTGACGAACCCCAATCCTGAACAGTCTGCGCACCGGCTGCTTTGGTCCTTAGTCCAATCATGGACGACTTCTGGCTCACTAAAGTGCTCATGGACGGCGGAAGCAGATTAAACCCCATCTACGAGGAAACCCTCAACAAGATGGAAATAGACAAGAGCCGCATCGAGCGGAGCAGCATGACCTTCAGGGGAATCATCCCTAGTCGGGAAGCACGATGTGCGGGAAAAATCACGCTAGATATGGTATTCGGCACGCCGGAAAATTACAGGTCCGAAGAAATCACATTCCAAGTTGCCCCATTTAGCAGCGGATACCACGCCCTTTTAGGACGGGACGCATTCGCAAGCTTCCAAGCTATACCCCATTACGGGTACATGAAGCTCAAAATGCCCGGGCCCAATGGAATCATCACTCTAGCTAGTGATCCGGACGTTGCACTCCGAGCTGAAAATAAAACCGCCGCACTGGCCCTGGAGGCATTATCCGAGGCCCTCACGACCGAAGAACTAACCACGCTACGCTCCATAGTGGACAGAGACGACGTGATACTTGACAAGCGTCCCAAGTCCACCTCTTTCAAACCGCGGATGAGATAGTCAAATTCCAGGTCCACCCAACGGACCCCACAAAAATAGCTTCCATTGGGACACAGCTGAACCCTACAATAGACACTGCACTCCGAGATTTCTTGCGTGAGAATTGGGACATTTTCGCCTGGCATGCTTCAGACATGTCAGGCATCCCACGCAGACTGGCCGAACACAGTTTAAATATACTGAAGGGGTATAAGTTGGTCAAGCAGACCCTTAGGCGCTTCTTAGAGCCTAAACGGCAAGCCATGGGGGAAGAGCTAGCTAAGTTACTTGAGGCCGGATTCATCAGAGATTTAAAACATTCGGACTGACTAGCAAACCTGGTGATGGTACCAAAGAAGGACAAATCCTGGCGCCTATGTGTTGATTTCAAGGACCTCAATAAGGCTTGCCCTAAGGACCCCTTCCCCCTCCCCCTCATTGATCAAATCATTGGCGCTACCGCAGGACACGACTCATTGTGTTTCCTCGACGCATACTCCGGATACCATCAAATCAACATGGCGGAGTCCGACCAAGCCGTGACGTCCTTCATCACACCATATGGACCCTTCTGTTTAAATATCATGCCTTTTGGGCTCAAAAATGCTGGCGCAACCTACCAACGCATGATTCAGACATGCCTGGAGAAACAAATCGGCAAAACAGGAGAGGCATACATGGACGACGTTGTCATCAAAACAAGACACGTCAAAACTTTAATAGATGACTTGAGGCTCACGTTCGATAACCTCCAGACATATGACATCAAGCTCAACCCAGAAAAATGTGTCTTCGGCGTGCCTTCCGGGAAGTTGCTCGGCTTTATCGTCTCCAATAGAGGAATTGAAGCAAATCCAGCAAAAATCCAAGCTCTGTCATAGTTGGCTACCCCAACAGACCTCAAGCAAATCCAGAAATTAACTCGATGTGTGGCTGCCTTAAGCCGCTTTATCTCCCGATTAGGAGAAAATGCACTACCTCTTTATCGCCTTCTTCGACGCACCGAACACTTCGAGTGGACAGATGCGGCCATGGCCAGACTGGAAGAAATAAAGGCCCTCTTGGCCAGCAATCCAATCCTAACCGCGCTAAATACTGGTGAACCTATGCTATTATATATAGCCGCAACACACCAGGTTGTAACCGCGGTGCTCGTCGTCGAACGAGAAACGGATGGACACAAGTTCCCGCTCCAAAAGCCGGTATATTACGTGTCCACTGTCCTCACTCCATACAAATCCTGGTACCCACACTATCAAAAGATAGCATACGCGGTCTTCATGGCATCCCAGAAGCTATGACACTACTTTCAAGTGTGTTCGATTACGGTGGCCTCTGAAGTACCACTCAATGACATAATAAATAACCGCGATGCCACAGGTCGGATTGCTAAATCGGCTATTGAGCTCCTTCCGTTCGACGTAACATACAAACCACAATGGGCCATTAATTCGCAAGTACTGGCCGACTTTGTCACCGAATGGACAGAAGCCGATCTCCCTAAAGAGTATGGCGCATACTCCAATTGGATCATGCACTTCGACGGCTCTAAAATGCTGGCCGGATTGGGAGTGGGTGTTGTCTTGACATCCCCCACCGGAGACACGGTCCAATGCATACTTCAAATATTATACACAGACTCCAACAATGTAGCCGAATACGAGGCTCTATTGCATGGTCTTCGGATGGCAGTCTCCATGGGCATCCAACGCCTAGAAGTGTGCGGGGATACGAACCTCCCAATATCTCAGATAAATGGAGACTTTGATGCCAAGGATTCGAAAATGGCGGCGTACCGTAATGTCGTCCTTAAAATGTCAGCTCGGTTCGAGGGGCTCGAATTCCACCATTTGATCCGAGAAAACAATCAAGCGGCGGATAACCTCGCCCGCATCGGTGCTAAACGCGACCCCGTCCCACCTAATATCTTCTTGGAAAGGCTGTTCAATCTATCCGTGGTATGGGAAGGGGAGACTGGCAATACCAGTCCGGATCCAAATATAAACCTAGATTCCGAACCATCTGACGTAATTGGAGGTTCTGCCACCAAAATAACAACTTCGGCCCACGAAATCATGGTTGTCATCGCCCCGTGGACCAAGCCCTTCTTAGCCTACCTAAATAGGCAAGAGCTCCTCGAGGACCAAAATGAGGCACGTTGTATTATGCGGCGTTCCAAGGCCTATAAAGTCCATGAGGGAGAGCTTTATAAGAAAAGCGCCACCTGAGTGCTCCAAAGATGCATCTCCGAAGAGGAAGGGCGGCAGCTCTTGGCTGAAATCCATTCTGGACTCAGTGGGCACCACGCCGCAGCTCGGGCACTTGTAAGCAAGGCCTTCCGTACAGGTTTTTATTGGTCGACAGCCTGGGCAGATGCACAGGACCTTGTCCAACATTGCGTCGGTTGCCAACTCTTCGCCAATCAGAGCCATATGCCCCCTACTGCTCTCCAAACAATCCCCATAACTTGGCCCTTCGCGGTCTGGGGGCTTGATATGGTCGGACCTCTTAAAGGGGGAAGCCATAAGAAAAAATACTTATTGGTCATGGTGGATAAATTCACCAAATGGATCGAAGCCAAACCAGTCAAAACAGCAGAATTCGGACATATCAGAGGTCGTTCACCACTATGGTGTCCCCCACAACATCATCAGTGACAATCGCTCAAATTTCACAGCCGATGAGGTGAAAACCTGGTGCGGCAAAATGGGCATAAAGCTATATTACGCCTCTGTCTATCATTCCCAAACAAATGGACAAGTTGAACAAGCAAATGGTCTTATTATGAGCGGCATCAAACCCAGACTAGTGCGATCCTTGAAGGAATCAGACACGCACTAGGTCGAGGAGCTCGACTCCGTACTCTGGGGGTTGCGGACCACGCCAAATAGCACCACCGGATACACACCCTTTTTCATGGTGTATGGCGTAGAGGCAGTACTACCCTGCGATATAATTCATGACTCACCTCGTGTGCGCATGTACGAAGAGAAAGAAGCCGAGCTAGATCGGCAGGACAACTTAGATGCCTTGGAGGAGGAGCGTGACGTCGCAAAAGCCCGTTCCGCATTCTAACAACAGCAGGCTCGAAGGTACCAAAGCAGAGAAGTACGGGCCAAAACTTATAACATTGGCGAACTCGTTCTACACCTACCGGAGAAAAAGAAGGACAAGCTCAAGCCCAAGTGGGAGGGTCCCTTCATCATTGATAAAGTCCTCACCAAAGGAGCGTACCGTCTACATAATGCATCAGATAACAGACTCGAGCCGAACCCATGGAACACGGCTAGACTCCGAAGATTCTACGCCTAGTGCCGAACTCAGTGTTCGTCTCCTTACCTCCGCCTTTTCAATTATGTCATCCTCCTTTCTTTCTCTTCCTCTCTTCCTTTTATACACAAAGCCTTAAAAGCTTTACGGATGCTTTGATCACTCTGGCCGCACTATGCGTGCTCAATATACCTGGGGGCTTCCTATACAGAAGCTTAATATAATTATTTTCATGGCTTCATGCCCACCACATATGCGTCACCTTTCCATATGTGCCTTTTATTCACCATTATATGCATCGATATGACTTAAGTTTTGGCCATGTTGGGTTGCATGGCTCTTGTGTTTATGCCCTACGTCCCGTTAATTCGGCTAGGGTATAAGGGGAGCACCTCTGCGATTGTTACTGTCGGTTCAGCCGGATGTGTACCACAGACTGGGTGAAGCCGAAAGCTAGCGTTCTTAAGGGAATATTCGGTCGGTGAACAAAAGATGTTTTTTGTTTATTACAACATAAATCCCCAGATGTTTTGTATCTTGCGTCTTTGTTCGCAGTTCGGACATGCACATCGATGCATGCATACCCAGCTCGGTGTCATCTTGGAGATTGTTTTTCTCTTGAATAACCTGCGTAAGCACACACTCGCCAGCCTTTAGCTGACTTCGAATGTGTGGCTCATTATATTTTACGCTCTTCGGATCCTTTCCGGGATCGTCTGCAGAATCTTCTGTTAGACTTATAAAGCATGTCGAATACTAAATGGTATACGTCCTTAAATTTTCTCTATTGAGACAAGTATTACCAGATGAGGCCTTCTGGGATTCCTCTAGTTCAGCAACTGCGGCCCAGAGCTGGGTCTTGCATTCCTCTAGCTCTCGAGATAATTAGGTATTCTTCTCTACAAGAACCTGTGCATACAATGATCCTTAAATCAGTTGTTCCAACGGTTTCAAGTCTCAGGGGCTACTGATACACATGCTTATTAAATTTTCTTACCCGAATATCCTTTGCATACTGGTCCGTCGCTCGGGCAAGTCCATCTTGAGATGCTCGGATGTATGCGTCTCCCGAATTAAAGGCATTGAACGCATCTTCGGAAAAAACACCATCGCGGAGTACGACCCGTCGGCGCCGGTGATTCATGGCGCTCTCTACTTTGGAATTTGTGGCGGAGAGCCTATCTGCATCCTCTATCGGAGGACAATTCGGCGTCTTCCCCACATTAGCCTCCACTCGTGAGGCCGGTTCTGGAATCCGGCTGGTGGAGGCGTGGTCGGCAGGGTCTCCGGATATAGCCCAGCGACTATTCTTTCTGCCAGCACATGACGGACGATGTTACATTTCAAAGGTGATAATCACATAGCAGGTTTTAAATTATACCTCTGCGACGGTGTTTCAATCCTGACTGCCTTCCTCTTAAGCCTGCCTAGGCCTGGATGCCCTTTGCTGATGAGCGCCTAGGCGCTCGGCGCCGCATCCCGGTGGCCGTTTCTATAAAAGTACGATATATGTGCATAAGGTATGGCATAAAGAGGGAATCCTTTCCGGAGGTTAGGGCTTCAGCTTTGCTTACATGTGATGCGGGGAGCAGTCCGGGATAATCGGCGATGATGGCCACTAGGGTGCCATCGCAGCTTGCCTGATAAAATGTCCCATCGACAAGCTCCGCAGATATATCCGGGTCTTCTTCAAGTCCGGGGTCAAGAGCCTAGCTAGGATCCTCTGGCTGCGGAGAGGGGCTGTTGAACTCTTTCACAACCTTCCTCAGTTCCTACTTTGAAATAGCAAGGTAAATGATTGTGACAAAGGATGCAAGAATGGATGGAGTTGAGTAAAGAGTAACGGCTTACCCAGCTTGGGGGGTTGTACATGGAAAATCCATCTCGCGGCTTAATGTGGAGGAACTCCTCTTATTCTCCTTTATATAAATCGGACAGTATCCTCGCGAGAGCGGTGGCGGAGTCCGGACCTTTACGACCGCAGGCGGTAGCATTGTCTTCCCCGTTGAAGTGCCACATGGGTTTCCCCCAATATTGAAGTGGCTGCACCCCCCGCATTATGCATATTAACATACCTTCAATTATTGTCAGTCCTGATTGGGCCAGTGTTTTTATCCTGCCCATCAGGAAGTGGACCTCTCTGTCATCTTCCTCCTGGGTGCTCCGAGGGTGCCAGCGTTGGCGTTTCTTCGGCGGAGCGTTACTGAACTCGGGAAGGCCCGTCCGGATTGGGTCCGGAAGGGGAACGTCATCCACATAAAACCACTCTGAGGGCCAGTCTTCGGATGCCTTCTTTGGAGTGCCGGATAAGTATCCGGTCTGGGCGACGCGCCATATTTCGGCTCTGCCCACTTGATAAATAGACCCCTCCTGATTACGAGGGACGAGGTAGAATAGCCTCTTCCATAACTCAAAATGAGCCTCGCAGCGCAAAAATAGCTCGCAGAGGGCAACATAACCTGCGATGTGCAGTACAGAGGCGGGGGTGAAGTTATGTAGCTGGAGGCCATAGAACTCCAGGAGCCCGCGGAGGAACGGGTGGATTGGAAATCTGAGTCCTCTCAGCAAATATGGGACAAGGCATACCCGCTCCCCGTGAGATGGGTTAGGAAAGCTCTTCGTTTGCTCCCCGCCATCATAGGTGGCTAGTCCGGCTCGGACGGGGACCATGTATGCAGGTGGAAGGAACCCTTGGGTCTGCAACTCTACTAAATGGTTGTGGGGGACAGAACACTTTTCCCAATCACCTGGCTTAGAGCTAAGGGAGCGAGAAGAGGAGCTGCGGCGACCGGCCATGATGGAATGGTTTTTCCGGATATGCTCCGTTGAATGCTTGCTTGGGGGAAGAAGGCGAGATTTGGATCTGAGGATCCCCATCTCTTCTAATAGACGGTTTGCTTACAGGGTCAGGGTGGCAAATGTAAAAATGCCCCGGCTCCTCGTATTCACTTGACACGTGGAGATAGCCATTATTGAAGCAAAGAAGCCGAGGAGTACAACATTGATGGGAAACCCGACACTGTTTGCTACGACAGGTACTCCAGATTTGGAGAAGAACCCTCCTTGCAATGCCAAAGACAATCTGCACACCAGACTCATCGTCATTGAAGCCTGAGTCTAGGGCTACTGAGGGAGTCCTGGATTAGGGGGTATCCGGACAGTCGGACTATATACTTTGGCCGGACTGTTGGACTATGAAGATACAAGATTGAAGACTCCGTCCCGTGTCCAGATGGGACTCTCCTTTGCGTGGAAGGCAATCTTGGCGATTCGGATGTTAGATCTCCTTCTCTGTAACCGACTCTGTGTAACCCTAGCCCCCTCCAGTGTCTATATAAAGCAGAGGGTTTAGTCCGTAGGACAACAACAATCATAATCATAGGATAGCTTCTAGGGTTTAGCCTCTATGATCTCGTGGTAGATCAACTCTTGTAATACTCATATCATCAAGATCAATCAAGCACGAAGTAGGGTATTATCTCCATCGAGAGGGCCTGAACCTGGGTAAACATCGTGTCCCCAGCCTCCTGTTACCATTAGCCTTAGATGCACAGTTCGGGACCCCCTACCCGAGATCCGCCGGTTTTGACACCGACACCTGGTACTTCCGTGTGCCCCTGAATACGGTGCGTGTATGTACATGACCGGGAAACGGCCCTTTGTTAATGCAGAGGAATCCCGAAGATTCTGATAAGTCCTCGAGTGGTTGACCAGTCTCTCATTGTATCATGACAGTCAGTTTTTGGCTTTCTGTACTGAGGTGCTCATCCGGAATAACCAGGGCACAATCGCAGTAGTTCTCCTTTGGCCGCCTTAGCCGATAAAACAGAACGTAAGGCAACAAACCCAGGAGTCGGGAAAACCCAACATTTGACCAAAGATATGGTTCGGAGCTGATGCATATAAGGCCAAACTCGCGACGCCGAATACTCCCGAGGGTATTTGGAATTTATAACATATACTGGGCTGAGTAACGCCCTTGATTATGAACCCTGTATTTCCAGGTACGTGCATTAATCTATCATGGCGAGATGCCAAAAATGCGAGTATCCCTCGTGGGTGTATTAAATACCCATGGGATGTCAAGCAACAAGTGACATTAAAGAAGGTTTACACAGGGGCTTAATCTAAAGAGACACCTTTGAGCGGGGCCCTGCTGCACGTCTGCGCCTTTGTCTCCATTGTGTCGTATCCTGGAAGGGTGTAGCACGATTGTCATCTGTAAAAAAAGGAAAACTCATGTAAACGAGTCTAGTGTAATCGTGCGAGAAGTTGGTTATTCTCAATGAACAATGAAAATGCAATATACTGTTATATTAATAAAGTCAAGCTGAATTGTGGGCTTTGTGACATGTTTGCATCCCCTAGCACCACCTATGGGGGTATGTATATGGACCCCAGCTCAGGTTTATCTGGGCTATTACCACTGGTGGTGTACCGGACTGGTCTAACCATGCCCGTGGTCTTGACGACCGATCATGTATTCTGATGGGAGAGGCCGCTTAGTGTTCGGCTGCTAGAGCTGCCACGTATTCTTCCGTGCTTAAGCAACGCTCTGTGTTTCCGCGAACTGTAATGACGCCACGTGGACCGGGCATCTTGAGTCTGAGGTAGGCATAGTGTGGTACTGCGTTGAAGCGAGCGAAGGCCATTCTCCCGAGCAATGCGTGATAGCCGCTTCGGAAGGGAGCGATGTCAAAGATTAATTCTTCGCTTCTGAAGTTGTTGGGAGAAGCGAATGTAACCTCTAATACAAGGGAGCCCGTGCAGCGGGCCTCAACGCGTGGTATTACTCCTTTAAAGGTAGTGTTGCTTTGGTTGATTCTTGATGGGTCTATCCCCATCTTGCGGACAGTGTCCTAATATATCAGATTAAGACTACTACCGCCGTCCATGAGGACTCAAGTGAGATGGTATCCATCAATTATTGGGTCGAGTACCAAGGCAGCCGGTCCCCCGTGCCGGATACTGGTCGGATGATCCTTGCGATCAAAAGTGATCGGACAGGCCAACCAAGGGTTGAATTTGGGGCGATGGGCTCTACAGCGTATATGTCTCTGAGTGCGCGCTTGCGCCTTCTTCTCGGTACAAGAGTCGTGTAAATCATATTCACTGTTTTAACTTCTGCTGGGAATTTTTTCTGTCCCCCAGTGTTCGGCTAGCGAGGCTCATCCTCGTCTTCACTTGGTGTCTCCCTTCATTTCTATTCGGCATTTAGCTTGCCGGCCTGCTTGAAGACCCAGCATTCTCTGTGAGTGTGGTTCGCAGGTTTTTTGGGGGTGCCATGAATTTGACATAGTCTATCCAGGACCTTGTTCAGGTCGGACGGTCCATCTTTGCTGCCTTTAAATGGCTTCTTCCGTTGACCGGGTCAAGAGCCCCTGAATCCAGCATTGACCACTGTGTTGTCCGGGCTCTCTTCATTGTTTTGACGCTTGTTTTTATTACGTCGTGGCTTCCCGTTGCCATCCCTAATTTTGGATGTGCCTGAGTCGCTGGTGCCTCTACGGGCCAACCAGCTGTCCTTGCCCGCGCAGAAGCGGGTCATAAGGCTTGTTAGGGCCACCATTGTCCTTGGCTTTTCTTGGCCGAGGTGCCTGGCGAGCCATTCGTCCCGGATACTGTGCTTGAAGGCCGCTAGGGCTTCGGCATCCGGACAATCGACAATTTGATTCTTCTTAGTGAGAAATATGTTCCAAAGCTTACGGGCCGACTCTCTGGGTTGTTGTATTATGTGACTTAAATCGTTTGCGTCTGGAGGTCGGACATAGGTCCCTTGAAAATTGGCCCTGAAAGCATCCTCAAGATCCTCCCAACTTCCAATTGATTTTTTGGGGAGGCTTTTCAACCAATGCCGAGCTGGTCCTTTTAACTTGAGGGGCAGGTATTTAATGGCATGGAGGTCATCTCCACGAGCCATGTGGATATCGAGGATAAAATCCTCAATCCAGACCCCGGGGTCTGTCATTCCGTCGTATGCCTCTATATTCACGGGTTTGAATCCCTGTGGAAATTCGTGATCCAGCACCTCGTCGGTGAAGCACAGGGGGTGCACAACCCCTTTGTACCTGGACATGTCGTGGCATGCTGTTGATGGTTGTTGTATCCGGGGTAGATTCCAAACTGGTATTCGATCAGTATGATCGTTTGGTGGTCATGATCTTATGCCGGAACATGTCCTCTGGATCCATAGATGGATCTGGTTGCACCAGCCTTTTTGTCCAGGAGCTCACGTAAGTCGTGTGCGGGCTTGTGTGCAGCATCAGTAGCCGCTCTATCGCGGCCACGAGGTGGTCAGTCCGGCTGATCGGCCGTATTGTTCTTCGGCGGAATGGGCTCTATGGCCTCATCATCGAATTCTGGCAGCAGCTTGCGCTTTGGGTAGCTCTTTGTGTGGCGATCGTCGCCATATTTTTCTTCAGTGTCTAGCACTTTGTTCCATCTGTGGTTGAGAATATCCTGTGCGGCCTTAAGCCTTTGCTTCTCCTTCTTTAGGCTCCTCACGGTGGCCATAAGCCTTCGGTGGAGGTTCTCTTGTTCGAAACGTTTTTCCGGAATGATGAATTCATCGTCGTCCGGACTGTCCTCCTCTCCGGAGGCAGGTTGATGAGTTCTACCCTCGGGATCGCCGTGATCGGGCGTCTGCTCCGGGCTATGTTCGGCGTGACTTGGTTCATCCTGCTCCATCGTTGGGTCCATATGGTCGTTGTTGCCTTTGGAGTCGATCGGGGTGTCAATTTTTCTTGCGCTGTTATCGCTATTTTTACTGTGGCTGGACTTAGAGCGGCGCCTGCGCCGTCGCTTTGGTTTCTGCCCGGGGGGTTGATCCTCCGTTGCATCCTTTTTATCGCCTTGTCCTCCTTGGGTGTGTCCACCATGTATATATCGTATGATGAGGTGGCTATCCAGCGCCCCGTGGGCGGTGGTTCTATGTCATCTCCCGCATCGACGTCCATACTGTCGATGTCTTCGGAATCGAAGTCAAGCACATCGGTTAAGTCATCGACAGTGGCTATTAAGTGGGTGGTGGGTGGGCGGCAAATTTCTTTCTCGTCCGTACCCCACTCAAGCCGGACATAGTTCGGCCAAGATTCTTCTGACAAAGAGAGAGACTTTAAAGAAGTTAGTATGTCACCGAAGGGCGAGTGCTGAAAGATATCTGCGGCGGTGAACTCCATGATCGGTGCCCAATCAGATTCGATGGGCACGGATGCACGTGGTCCGGAACCTAAGGTCGGAGACAAGTTCGGGGGTCCGGTGACACAGATTTCCTTAGAGGGGGAGTCTGTGTCCGGCTCCAACGCCGCTGAGTGTGCGGCCTCCGTGGCGGGGTCCATCCACCCGTCCTCGGATGGTGCGATCTGCTCCAGATTGAAGTCCGGAGCTGCAGTAGGTGCGATATCCTGAATACTGAACAACGGCAGATCCAAGTCATGCTCGTCATGACTGTTCGGCGCTCCTGACGCCGGCCCGAATCCGTCGAAGATCAAGTCTCCGCGGATGTCGGCCGCGTAGTTCAAGTTTCCGAACCTGACCTGATGGCCAGGGGCGTAGCTGTTGATCTGCTCCAGATGGCCAAGCGAGTTGGCCCGCAGTGTGAAGCCGCTGAACACGAAGATTTGTCTGGGGAGGAAAGTCTCACCCTGGACCGTATTGTTGTTGCTGATTGAAGGAGCCATCAAGCCTTGTCGTGGCGACATAGAGGAACTCTCACTGAAAGCACCAATGTCGGTGCCAAAACCAGCGGATCTCGGGTAGGGGGTCCCGAACTGTGTGTCTAAGGCTAATGGTAACAGGAGGCTGGGGACACGATGTTTACCCAGGTTTGGGCCCTCTCGATGGAGGTAATACCCTACTTCCTGCTTGATTGATCTTGATGATATGAGTATTACAAGAGTTGATCTACCATAAGATCGTAGAGGCTAAACCCTAGATGCTAGCCTATGATTATGATTGTTGTTCTCGTCCTACGGACTAAACCCTCCGGTTTATATAGACACTGGAGGGGGCTAGGGTTACACAGAGTCGGTTACAGAGAAGGAGATCTAACATCCGAAACGCCAAGCTTGCCTTCCACGCAAAGGAGAGTCCCATCCGGACCCGGGACGAAGTCTTCAATCTTGTATCTCCATAGTCCAACAGTCCGGCCAAAGTATATAGTCTGGCTGTACGGATACCCCCTAATCCAGGACTCCCTCAATGGTGCCATACCACTTGACTCAAACATAGGTGGCCTCGGTCACCGCCCTCTCTTTGAGAGTTGTATGGTCTTTGTTTCTTGTCCTTTCTTGAGTGTTTCTCCTTCCTTGGTTGTGCCTTGGTTGTGTGCTTTCTCCCTCGTCTCTTCGTGTTTTCTTGTTGCTTGAGCTAAACCCTTTTGTTTTTTTGTCCAAGTCTTTGAGTTTTTGGCTGGGCGGTACTACCGTTGGAGGCGTGCGGTACTACCGTTGATTCACATCAAGCGGTACTACCGCCCGCTCGAGCGGTACTACCGCTGCGGGGCGAGACTAGGGGGTTATGTTGGGGCAGGGGGAGTTTCTTTCTCCCCTCACACCCATTCACTCGACCCCCTCGTCCTCTTCATGTCCCAGCGACGAACTCGTCGTGGGAGGTCACCGATGGGCCGCTTCCTCCGAGCCGTCTTTCGCCTTTTCCTCTGGTGGGGTCGATCCCCACCCCTTCCTCAAGCCATGGATGCTGGTATTGGCCCCGTTCTCTTTCTCTTTGCTTCTAGGTTTCAGATCTAGTATTTAGGGGCAATAGGCGTTGCATTCATCAATTTTTGGCCAAATAAAAGCTTGAGAAGGATGGTGAAAGCCTCTAGACTATCTGGATTGTTATTTGGTAGGTTTATTTTTGAATTTGGCATCCCGGTAGTGCCGGGTGTGGCAGCGGCAGTAAGGGAACCGCCGTTTCCCCGCCTAGAGGGGTACTACCTCTCTCCTAGAGCAGCACTACCGCTCGGGCGGCACTACCGCTTCCAGGTCACGGTACTATCGTTGGATGCCAACTTCCTCCATACTCTTACCAACTATTGATCCTCGTTGCTTTTTCTGGTGGCTTATGCTCGTTCTCTCGTGTGGTGTCTTGTGTTCATGTGTTTGGTTCCAGGTGATGGCCCGTCATAGCCACCGGCCCGCCGTGTCAACCCGGGGCGTTCCACTTCAGCGCTATCGCACTTCAGAGTCAGGGGCTGCCTCCTCAAGTGTTCCTCCTCCTACTCAGCACAAGAAGTCTATTGCACACAAGCCAAAGCCTAGGGTCAAGACTGTGACGGAAATGAATGCCAAGGAGTTTTGGGTAAGGCGTCGGCGCAACCCGTATGCGGAAGATCAAGAACCCACTTTGGTCAACCGCCCGTTCTAGAACCATTTTCGGTTTGCTATCTACTTTGATGTGATCAAGGCTAAGAAGAATCTCTTTGTTGATGTCTGCTCCATCGACATTGCTTATTTGGAGAAGGATCCTGCTTACTTTGGGGAAGCTCTGTAGATGTGCTCTTAGTTCAACATTCTCAGGATCATGGAGTTCAACAAGGACTTTGATGCAGATGTGGTGGCTCAGTTCTATGCCACGGTCCATCTTGGCACTGATGCGGAAAGAACCTTGACATGGATGACAAATGGCAAAATTCTATCTATCAAATGGAAGGCGTTCATGGAATTACTTGGGATTGAAGATCAAGGGCTTGAGAATCAGGTTGGCTTTCGCCCTCACCGCAATGCAACCTCCACTCACAAGTAGGCTCTCTGGCCCTACTGCAGTGTGAAGTTAACCCCGAGACTCAGAAGAAAACTTACAAGCTGCCTGCTTTTTTGGACATTCTTCATCGCATCTTCAGGGAGACTATTTTCCCTCGCATTGGGAACTTGGACATGGTACACTCTTTTCTCGTGGACATGCTACTTTTCTGTCACAATGAGAAGGAAGAGAACACTGGAGAGTCTTTGGATATCTCTCATGTCATGTGGTCTGAGCTTGTCTCCACTATCTCTAAGCGCAAGTGCCCAACCTATGCTCTGTTTCTCATGCTGCTTATTGAGAAGGCTTGGGAGCACACATATCCTGATGTCTTGCTGGAAACTGGAGAGTTGATCTCTCATGTGATCAAGCGCCTTGAGAAGAAGAATAACTGGGGTACTTTGGTTCCAAAGTCTGGCATTCCGCCAATAGCTGATGAGGTTGAGGAGGAGGTTGAGGCGGATGCTGATGATGATGCGGATTATGAGCCCTTTGGAGTGGAGCCCTCATGGGCAAAGAAGATCAAGCACAAAATGAATAAACTTTTCTGCATGGAGTCTCATGGTTAGTATGTGGCTCATGTGTCTAAGAAGAAGGCCAGGAGCCGCCTCAAGGAGCTCATGCGTCAGTTGGGTGCGAAGGTTGCCAGCGGATCTGAGGGCAAGATCACATATGAGGAGGAGTGGGTTCAGTAGCATTGCCCGTGGACAGATTCAGACACCAAGTAGTTCCCTACCAATGACGGCAGTGCAGACAATCTCGTAGGGACGTGATGATGGGGACCTTTAGTTATGCTATCACCTGGAGCCATAGTAGCGCTCTTTGCCCTTTTGGTGTCTCGGTGCCAAAGGGGGAGAGAGTTTAGGGATTTGTCATTGTCCATTTGCTAGTGTGTATGTCGTGTTTGCCTTGTTGTTCTCTCTCGCTCTCTTTGTTATTTGCTTTGGTTTGGTTTGTGCTTGTGAGACCTAGTACCCTATCATATGGTGTGAGACATATGCTACCTTCTCCTATTATTATCTATGTATGTCGAGTACTTTGGTAGTATGTGAGTTGCATGCTTATTCTTATATATACCTTGCTCACTACTACTCTACTGCATCCTAGCTATATATGTTTCATCTTTGTTGCACATATTGCCAGAACTATAAAATATAGGGGGAGTGTTGATCCTAATGTGTGTACTTTGCATTCCAAAGGCACCTCTAATTAAGTGCAGATTCAGGGGGAGCTCGTCTATATTTTGTAGTTGTGGGTTTTGTTTACTTTCATGTCATTTCTTCGTGCCAATCCCGTGTTGTCATCAATCCACCAAAAAGGGGGAGATTTAGGGCATGTATCTCTCTAAGTAGTTTTCGTGATTGATGACAATGCTTTTGTGGAATAATCGTGTGCATTGAGTACTTCATAGATTCATTCATTGGCACAAGACAGTTCCTTCCCCCTTAGAGCTTTAAGTGAAGATGTTGTAGTCTCTTTCATTTTGGTTTCGGTGGACTTGAGTCATAGGAGAGACTGTACTATCATGAGGGGGTCCCAATGGAAAGGCAAGGGTGGAATCAACACGTCCACATCATCTTTGCACCCCTAGCTCCTTTCCTCTCCTTGGAGTCTGTTGATTCAACGGAAGTGGAGATTGTGAGGTGATAGCAGTAGTAATGCTGCCAGCGCGGTAGTACCGCCCATGGTCCTTAAGCGGCAGTACTGTTGTCATATAGCAGTAGTACCGCTTGAGGGCATCGGCGGCAGTACCATCCTGGTTCGGCAACTCTACCGCCTCGATTCGAGGATGTATTTTCTCGTGTTGGGTTGCGCGGCAGTAGTAGCGGCGAGGATGTATTTTCTCGTGTCGGGCTGTGCGGCAGTAGTAGCGGCAGTGGCAGCGGTAGTACCACGGTTACCACCGCTACTAGTGCCGCACATACCCTATTTCTCCCTCCCATTCTCCTTCTATTTCTTCTGCTCTCAGTCTATGCGGTAGTACCGCTGGTGGTCGCGGTAGTACCGTTGCTGCCAACGGTAGTACCGCTCCACTCGGTGGTAGTACCGCTCTATGCGGGCTGAATGGGGGGGGGGGTAACGATTGGTTTTGCTCCCCCACTATAAAAGGAGGTCTTCTTCTCCAAGTCGACCTACCTTTCTCCCCCAAGCTCCATTGTTGCTCCAAAAGCTCATTTTTGCCCGATCTCTCTCCCCAGCCAATCAAACTTGTTGATTCTTTAGGGATTGGTTGAGAAGGCCTGGATCTACACTTCCACCAAGAGAAATTTGATTCCCCCCACTAATCCCTTGCGGATCTTGTTACTCTTGGGTGTTTGAGCACCCTAGACAGTTAAGGTCACCTCGGAGCCACATTCCATTGTGGTGAAGCTCCGTGGTTTTGTTGGGAGCCTCCAATTGAGTTGTGGAGATAGCCCCAACCTTGCTTGTAAAGGTTCGGTCGCCGCCTTCAAGGGCACCAATAGTGGAATCACGACACATCGCATTGTGTGAGGGCGCCAGGAGAATACGGTGGCCCTAGTGGCTTCTTGGGGAGCATTGTGCCTCCACACCACTCCAACGGAGATGTACTTCCTCTCAAAGGGAAGGAACTTCGGTAACACATCCTCGTCTCCACCGGCTCTACTCTTAGTTATCTCTTGCCATTACTTGTGCAAGCTTATTGTGTCATATCCCTTGCTTGCTTGTGTGCTTGTTGTTGTTGCATCTTATAGGTTGCTCACCTGGTTGCATATCTAAACAACCTACTTTGTTTCTAAGTTTAATTTGGTAAAGAATAGCTAAAAATTGTTAGTTTCCTATTCACCCCGCCCCCTCTAGTCAACCATATCGATCCTTTCAGTTGGTCCCTGCTTGCTGAGGACACTGAAATTTTTTGTACATAATTAGTCATGTATTTGTCATGTTAGGAACAACCTAACCGGTGTTAGATGTATTATTTTTTCTTTGGACAAAATATAAAGAGGTTTATTTAGAAGCTTGAACATTTGACTAGCATAATAAAAGGTATTTGTGGACTATTGGATAAATTTTCCGAAAATAACAGATTTTGGTGTGTTACCGGAGAAACGATCTTGTGCTGCAGAGGTAGTTCCCTCTTGAACAGGTTCCCTGGTTTAGTTTTCCACAATGCGAGCACACTGCAAATGATGATGAATTTTGACAACATTAATTATTGAACCGGATATGAATGCAAATTAATTTCAACATCATAGAATTCAATACCTATCCATGAATTGCTAAAGATGCGTCAGATCCTGAGCGTTTGTTGACTCTCTGAGAGAATCGATGTAGTAAATTGTGTTCTTTTTTGGAACAATGAATACCAATATCCAGTGATAGCTACATATTAAGAAAGCCATGAACTTATGAATTATGTCGAAATCTGAAAGACAATCAGTGTATGTGTGGTTGTTTACTTGACTTACCGTTCATGATATGGCCAGAAAAATGATTCAGCATGGGACGTGTTTTCGAGGAGACGGACGACCGTGTTAACAGCTCAGTCCCGTATGTCCTTACCATGTATTGTTGCGCCATTTTCTAATTCAGGATCTATGAAATACACACTCTCCCTTTTTCTTCTCCGCGCGTTCAATCCTCTGTGTCACGCCCAATATGCGACCCTATCCAAAAGGAACTCGAAGGTCCCACCAAGGATAGACCCGCATATTGAAACGCTTTTGCAAGGTGGATATCATTACATCAACATTACATAATAGATGGGGATACATACAAAAGGCATACAATGCCACTCAAATACAACATCACAATACATAAGAGCATCATCCGACTACGGATGAATCACAAACAGAAACTCAAACGACATCCACCCTGCTAGCCCAGGCTGCCGACCTGGAACCTATCCCCTAATCGAAGAAGAAGCAGAAGAAGAACTCCAACACAAGCAAACATCGCCCTCGCGTCAAGATCATCGCATTAACCTGTACCTGCAACTGTTGTTGTAGTAATCTGTGAGCCACGAGGACTCAGCAATCCCATTACCATGGGTATCAAGACTAGCAAAGCTTAAAGGGAAAGGAAGGGGTAAAGTGGTGAGGCTGCAGCAGCGACTAAGCATATATGGTGGCTAACATACGCAAATAACAGCAAGAAGAGAGCAAATGGAATGGTCGTGAAACTAGCAATGATCAAGAAGTGATCCTGAACTCCTACTTACGTCAAACATAACCCAAAACCGTGTTCACTTCCCGGACTCCGCCGAAAAGAGACCATCATGGCTACACACACGGTTGATGCATTTTAATTCGGATCTGGTGTCAAGTTATCTACAACCGGACATTAACAAATTCCCATCTGCCTATAACCGCAGGCACGGCTTTCGAAAGATTATACCCTGCAGGGGTGTCCCAACTTAGCCCATGACAAGCTCTCGCGATCAACGAAGGAATAGACCTTCTCCTAGGAAGACCCGATCAAACTCGGAATCCCGGTTTACAAGACATTTCGACAATGGTAAAACAAGACCAGCAAGACCGCCTGATGCGCCGACAATCCCGATAGTAGCTGCACATATCTCGTTCTCAGGGCAACACCGGATGAACACTACGTACAACTAAAACCAACCCTCAAGTTTCCCTGAGGGGGCGCTGCAAAGGGCTCTAGTTCGGACCAACACTTAGACAAGCACTGGCCCGGGGGGGCTGTAATAAAGATGACCCTCGAGAGAGCGACTCCCAAGGGAAAAGTAGGTGATGGTGAGGCAAATGGTAAAACCAAGGTTGGGCCTTGCTGGAGGAGTTTTATTCAAAGCGAACTGTCAAGGGGGTCCCATAAATCACCCGACCGTGTAAGGAACACAAAATCCGGGAACATAACACCGGTATGACGGAAACTAGGGCGGCAAGAGTGGAACAAAACACAAGGCATATGGCCGAGCCTTCCACCCTTTACCAAATATATAGATGCATTAATAATATAAGAGATATTTTGATATCCCAACATAATCCTGTCCACCATGGAGAAATCTTCAACTTCACCTGCAACTAGCAACGCTATAAGAGGGGCTGAGCAAAGCGGTAACATAGCCAAACAACGGTTTGCATAGGAAAGGTGTCAAAGGTTAGAGGTTCATGGCAATATGGGAGGCTTAATGAGCAAAAGATAGGTAACGCAGCATAGCGATAGAACGAAGCAACTAGCGTAGCAATGATAGTAGTGAGATCCAAGGTAGCGGTCATCTTGCCTGAAATCCCGCAAGGAAGAAGAACGAGTCCATGAAGAAGACGAACGGATGAAGCCGAATCAAGCGTAGACGAACGAATCCTCACGATTGCAACGGAACAGGAACTATCGAAAAGAAGCACACAACATAGTAAACACATCACACAAGAACAAGGCATGATGCACAACAAGCATGATGCATGACCAAGCTACATGAAGCTACTCATGGCAAGAGATGATGCAAACAAGAGCAACACATCAAGGCAAGTTTAAATGAGGCCGGGAACAACATATAACAATTTCGGTAAGTCCTCATATGCATATTTCGAAATTGGTACAGATCTGAATAAGCCTTATGTTCAAGTTGTTAAACAGCAAGTTAAGATGCACAAAGATGATCTGCACGAGATTCTAGTCAAGTTACATATAAAGTTCATTAGATTTGGAGCTACGGTCTAGAAGATACGAGCAAAAGAAGTTAAACATGGCATTGGTGCAAAATGCATTCAAACATCAAGCAAACACACCAAAACAAGGATGCAACATGATAATATGAAACTACATGCAAAATCAAGCAAGTTTCATATAGAGCACACTCAAAACGGAGCAACGGTTCAACACACACACACTACAAGTTATAGCAACAATCTGTTCAAAACAGCAACTAGGCATATTGCAAGCATCAAAACAATAAGCTACAGCACCCCAACATGATAACACAAGGCATGGACATGATGTACAGGTAAAGCATTACAAAACATGAACACTGAGCTAACTCCAGAAATCACTAGAACATACTCAAACACACATGGTAAAATTGCAAGTTATAACAATTTCAGACTTTGCAGAAAATAACATCACGATGCAATGTTTAGAGCTATCAAACAACATGTTACAGGAACTTATAATGATAAACAAAGGCATGGCATGATTCTACTCAAAGCATAGATCAAAATACCCTTACTGACCATAAGCCAAAAAGGATCAGAAAATATGATGGCACCCACGTAAACATAGCAAGTTATATTACAGATTCAAACATGGCAGGAACAGAATTATGAAGGCATGTAAATGAGCTTGTGCAACTCACTACAGATCATTACATGGCATGGCAAGGAACCCAACAGTAAGAAGACATATTTTTGAAACAAATCATGGCAATAGCAAGTCCATAGGGTGCATGAAACACTAGGAAAACACATGGTAACAACTGAACTTAATGTTAACAGGCTGACAGCAATATTATGAAGCAAGTTTGAAGCAAGATAAGAACAAGCTACAGCAAGCTATAAATGCTACCAGGGGCATGGATGGTTAGAGGATGACATGTAGATCAAAACATATTTATATAACATCTCCAGATTATGCATAGAATGACTAGTAGCAACATGTTTATATAGTATCGCGAAATAACAGATTCAGCCTAGCAAAACAGCAACAGCGAGTACACTACTTAACAAGCTCGATTCACTCACCACAAGTCATTGCATGACAAGATAAGCATAGCATCATCAAGAAGACATGTTTGTAAAACAAACCAAGTCAAGAACAAGTCCATAGCATGCAAGGATCAACTACAACAACCTCGGCCAAATTGAATAACACGTAAACAATCTGCCAGGAAACATTTTGAAGCCAAAGTAGAGCACGAAAATGACATGCTAGACTACTCCATAATTGCCAACAAGGCCATGAATGGATAGACAATAACCACATGTTCAAAACATCCTTACTGAAGTATCTCAAAATACGCATGGCTCTCTCTGTAGCATCAAGTTTACATGGCATCAAAATAACAGCAGAACAGGGACTAAATCAGCAACATCACGATGCCTAGTTTGCATGCTTGTGCTAGTCACCAAATTGATCACAAAAATACATGGTAAGCACCTCTGTAAAGATGACATGGCATAGTTCAAAACACATGTAGACATCAACCTCATAGGATGCACACATCAATCATGGCAAAAATGACAAAAGAGCTCGTTCTGATAACAGACAGCAGAAAACATCATGAAGCACTCTTACAACGAAGATTCAGGCATCTATATGACCTAAAATGAATATGATGCAATGGAATGAAATGATGTACTCTTCGAGGCGAACAATTTGACATATTACACACGCACAACGGAGCTACGGATGCGGAGATACAGCATGACAAACATGGCATGATTATGAGCAAAATCTGGGACTTAGAGAAAACGGGGGCAACCTCGGGTTCGCACGGAAATCGATGCAGGGCCGGAGTTCGTCGGACCCTCGCCGGAAAAGGGCCGAAGAGGAGGAATATGAGGCTGGGGCGGACGAGGGCGACCGGATCCGGGTGGCTCCGGCCCGGATCTAGCCGGAGGAGGCCGGGGAAGGCCGGAGGAGGCCGGGGAAGGCCGGAGGGAGGCGGGACAGCGAGGAGGCGGCATCGGGAGGCAGGACGGCGAGGCGGCGGCGGAGCTCGACGCCGGGGAG
>NC_041381.1:431016679-431024082 GCF_002162155.2 Triticum dicoccoides
ACGGCGGCGGAGGCGCGGGCGCGGCGCGCCGGCGGCGAAGGCGAGGCGGCGGCGGCCAGGCGCGCCGGCGGGCCGGGCGGCACTGGGGCGCGAGGCGCTCGGGCGAGCGGGCCTCGCGGGCGGCGGCTCCGGGCGACGACGGGCCTGCGCGGGCTTGCCCCGGGCCCGGGCGGGCCACGGTGGCTGGCGCGGAGGAGCAGGAGAGAGAAGGGCCGGCGGCGGTGCGGGTGACATGTCGCGCCCTGATTGGGCGAAACGACGTGTCCGGCGGACATGTCCGGCGCGGATGGATATGTCCGGCGGCGCGGTGGAGAAGGGGCTAGGGTTTCGTCTGCGTTATCGGGGGAGGGAGACTAATATATAGGTAGAGGGAGCTAGGAGAGTCCAAATGAGGAGCGGTTTTCGCCCACACGTTCGTGATCGAACGACGAGAGCATGGAGGGGAGTTAGATGGGTTTTGGGCCAGTTTGGAAAGGGTGTTGGGCAGCAAAGAGAGAGGGGCTTTACGGTTACCCGGTTAACCGTTGGAGTACCAAACGAACTCCAAATGGGACGAAACTTGACAGGCGGTCTACTGGTGCTATACCAAGGCCACTTGGCAAGGCTCGGTCCATTCCGAGAACGTTTAACACCCGCTCACAATGAGAGACGAAAGGGGAACGCTGGATAACATAGGAACGCCGGATTGCAAAACGGACAACGGGGAAAAGGCTCGGATGCATGAGACGAACACGAATGCAAAATGAAATGCACATGATGACATGACAATATGCAACACGCAAGCAAATGACATGGCAACAACGACGAATAACTGGCAGACACCTGGCGCATCGAATCCGGGGCGTTACAACACTCCTCCACTAACAAGAGATCTCGTCCCGAGATCTTAGGACCGAGACGGAAGAGAAAAAGGATGAGGTGAAACAAGAACTGAAGAGAAGAAGCAAAGAATCGAGAGCACTCGAGAAAAAGAGAGAAATGACGAGCATGACGAGAATCGAAAGCTCACGGAATCAGATAGACTATGAAACCACTCCGGTTAGAACGAGATAAGAAACGAATAAGACTGAAAGGATTTAGGCAGCACTCCTGCTAAAAATGGAAGGAATAGAACATGAACTTCAGAAGACGGGATAGCACTTGATGAGATGAACAACGCAAAACCTCCGGAAGAATTAAAAGAATGAAACGAAAAGGACTTAGAAGGAAGGATTGAATGGAGTTGTTGAGAAAATCAACAACGAAAAGAATAAGCTTGTCGTGGACTTATGGATAACATCTCAAAAGTATGAGGTGATCGCCGACCACAAACGGAAATGATTGGATAACTTAGAAGAACGAAGAAATGCAAAACTCCACTTCTGAAGAAATTGAAGAATTAATTGCACTTTGAGATGCAAGAAGAGAAGATATTTGAACTCTACCAACAAGAATCTTGATGAACACTTGAAGAATGAATTAAATCATGAAGAACCACCATGAAGAACTCCGGTGACAAAAGGATGATGAGACAGAATGAATGAAGAAAGAATAAGATGAGCCTTGCGATGATTTAGATGGCGGTTCCGACGAAATGACCGAGGAAATTAGAACTCCGGAAAAGAAAAGATGAAAACACTTGGAACTAGAATTTATTCCTCACGAACAAACTCTGAAGGAAGGGATTACTCACTTTGAGGAAATAAGAATAAGATTTATTGTATGCTTATCCTTCATCAAATTTAATTGATGACAACCAATGGATTTTGCATATCACTTAATCTTCTTGGAAAGGATTGAGAAGTGACATGTCGCAAACTTGAGAAGGTCTTCATGAACCACCGGTAGGATTGAAAAGAATGAATGGATTGAATGATAATCAAAGAAAAAGAATCTTGAACGAACCACCGTAAGAATTTGAAAATGACTAACGACAGAGAATGAAACACCGGGAAGGATTAGAATAACCAATATGCTCGAGGGGATTTAGATGCACAAGAACGAAGAGATGACGAGCTGATTAAAGAACACTTGAACGAAGCACCGGGATAATTAGAGGACGATAGCTGGAATGATGAGGGCGAAGAATTCTTCTGGAAAGATGGCCTCCGGTGAAAAGAAACGGGAAAAGAACTCCTGACATACTCCGGATGGATGAAAAGAACTTTTGTCCAACGGAATAATTTGAGAGGATAATATGAAGCTAGAGCCACGAAACTTCGAGAGAACGGGCAAGATTTAGAGGAAAAACTCTTCTTCGGTCTTCAAAAGACGATGAGAAACACCACCAAAATTACTGAGATACTCTGGTAGAATGAAAAGCAAAGAGGTTGAGCCAACAATGACAAGAACTTGAACGAGATCTTGGAGAAGGCATGAGACTGATGGGATCCATTCTTACGTCACACTTTGAAAAGAATTGAGAATAACTCCGGGGGAATTAGAAGAGTCAGGTAAGACCCTGGGAAAAGACATGTGGGTTAGGGCCCACTAACAGAAAACACCGTTGAAAAGGATTGTTGAAAAGATAGATGATGCACTGGAACAATTGAAATGTTTGAATGAGGTGACAACCTCGAATTAATTCGAACACAGATGAATCTAGTGAGACGTCTTGAACACTCCGGAAGGATAAACTGGCGAAAGACGAATGAGCAGGGAAAACACTTGAGCCGAGGAAAAGAATATAATCACTACCAAAAATTAGAATTGAATCCACAGGAGAAGAAAAAGTGATGAAGAATGACGAACGAGACGAGAATTCACCGGTTGAAACAATTGACGAAAGACTGAAGAGGCTCCACACGAATGAAATAGATGGTCGAGAGAGGGTCAGACTCCGGGAAGAAAAGGGTGGGAGGGCGGGAAAACAAAATCAACTTGGAAGGGGAAACGACGAATATCTTGAAGAGAAAACACCGGTTGAAATCCTTGAGGAGAGAGAGCAAAAACTTCATATGAGTAGGATGGATACTCGATTACGGACTCCGATTCGGAGAAGAAGAAGGGTGGGCGGGTGGGAAAGAAAACAACTGAGAATTGAACTCGACGATGAAGAGGCTCGAGTTGACTTGACGAGAAATGCACCAGATGAAAAGAGCTGAGGAACAACGATCGGAAAACCAACTGCGTGATCCTAAAGAAAAATTTGAAGAGGAAGAGGAGTAATTCAAAACACCTACGTCAAGATTCCTTACCAGAGCGACGAAGGGGCTGAGGAGTAAAAATAATTCCTACTCTCCGATATAACTAGACTCTGAAAACAGTTTTCTTCTAGACTCAACAACATCCAAACTACATGATCAATCAAGGGGGCTCCTAGGGTTGGTCGAGGCTCTGATACCAACTTGTCACGCCCAATATGCGACCCTATCCAAAAGGAACTCGAAGGTCCCACCAAGGATAGACCCGCATATTGAAACGCTTTTGCAAGGTGGATATCATTACATCAACATTACATAATAGATGGGGATACATACAAAAGGCATACAATGCCACTCGAATACAACATCACAATACATAAGAGCATCATCCGACTACGGATGAATCACAAACAGAAACTCAAATGACATCCACCCTGCTAGCCCAGGCTGCCGACCTGGAACCTATCCCCTGATCGAAGAAGAAGCAGAAGAACTCCAACACAAGAAAACATCGCTCTCGCGTCAAGATCATCGCATTAACCTGTACCTGCAATTGTTGTTGTAGTAATCTGTGAGCCACGAGAACTCAGCAATCCCATTACCATGGGTATCAAGACTAGCAAAGCTTAAAGGGAAAGGAAGGGGTAAAGTGGTGAGGCTGCAGCAGCGACTAAGCATATATGGTGGCTAACATACGCAAATAAGAGCGAGAAGAGAGCAAATGGAACGGTCGTGAAACTAGCAATGATCAATAAGTGATCCTGAACTCCTACTTACATCAAACATAACCCAAAACCGTGTTCACTTCCCGGACTCCGCCGAAAAGAGACCATCACGGCTACACACACGGTTGATGCGTTTTAATTCGGATCTGGTGTCAAGTTATCTACAACCGGATATTAACAAATTCCCATCTGCCTATAACCGCAGGCACGGCTTTCGAAAGATTATACCCTGCAGGGGTGTCCCAACTTAGCCCATGACAAGCTCTCGCGATCAACGAAGGAATAGACCTTCTCCCAGGAAGACCCGATCAGACTCGGAATCCCGGTTTACAAGACATTTCGACAATGGTAAAACAAGACCAGCAAGACCGCCCGATGCGCCGACAATCCCGATAGGAGCTGCACATATCTCGTTCTCAGGGCAACACCGGATGAACACTACGTACAACTAAAACCAACCCTCAAGTTTCCCTGAGGGGGCGCTGCAAAGGGCTCTAGTTCGGACCAACACTTAGACAAGTACTGGCCCGGGGGGCTGTAATAAAGATGACCCTCGAGAGAGCGACTCCCAAGGGAAAAGTAGGTGGTGGTGAGGCAAATGGTAAAACCAAGGTTGGGCCTTGCTGGAGGAGTTTTATTCAAAGCGAACTGTCAAGGGGGTCCCATAAATCACTCGACCGCGTAAGGAACGCAAAATCCGGGAACATAACACCGGTATGACGGAAACTAGGGCGGCAAGAGTGGAACAAAACACCAGGCATAAGGCCGAGCCTTCCACCCTTTACCAAATATATAGATGCATTAATAATATAAGAGATATTGTGATATCCCAACATAATCCTGTCCACCATGGAGAAATCTTCAACTTCACCTGCAACTAGCAACGCTATAAGAGGGGCTGAGCAAAGCGGTAACATAGCCAAACAACGGTTTGCATAGGGAAGGTGTCAAAGGTTAGAGGTTCATGGCAATATGGGAGGCTTGATGAGCAAAAGATAGGTAACGTAGCATAGCGATAGAACGAAGCAACTAGCATAGCAATGATAGTAGTGAGATCCAGGGTAGCGGTCATCTTGCCTGAAATCCCGCAAGGAAGAAGAACAAGTCCATGAAGAAGACGAACGGATGAAACCGAACCAAGCGTAGACGAACGAATCCTCACGATCGCAACGGAACAGGAACTATCGAAAAGAAGCACACAACATAGTAAACACACCACACAAGAACAAGGCATGATGCTCAACAAGCATGATGCATGACCAAGCTACATGAAGCTACTCATGGCAAGAGATGATGCAAACAAGAGCAACACATCAAGGCAAGTTTAAATGAGGCCGGGAACAACATATAACAATTCTGGTAAGTCCTCATATGCATATTTCGAAATTGGTACAGATCTGAATAAGCCTTATGTTCAAGTTGTTAAACAGCAAGTTAAGATGCACAAAGATGATCTACATGAGATTCTTGTCAAGTTACATATAAAGTTCATTAGATTTGGAGCTACGGTCTAGAAGATATGAGCAAAACAAGTTAAACATGGCATTGGTGCAAAATGCATTCAAACATCAAGCAAACACCAAAACAAGGATGCAACATGATAATATGAAACTACATGCAAAATCAAGCAAGTTTCATATAGAGCACACTCAAAACGGAGCAACGGTTCAACACACACACACTATACAAGTTATACCAACAATCTGTCCAAAACAGCAACTAGGCATATTACAAGCATCAAAACAATAAGCTACAACACCCCAACATGATAACAAAAGGCATGGACATGATGTACAGGTAAAGCATTACAAAACATGAACACTGAGCTAACTCCATAAATCACTAGAACATACTCAAACACACATGGTAAGATTGCAAGTTATAACAATTTCAGACTTTGCAGAAAATAACATCACGATACAATGCTTAGAGCTATCAAACAACATGTTACAGGAACTTATAATGACAAACAAAGGCATGGCATGATTCTACTCAAAGCATAGATCAAAAGACCCTTACTGACCATAAGCCAAAAAGGATCAGAAAATATGATGGCACCCACGTAAACATAGCAAGTTATATTAGATTCAAACATGGCAGGAACAGAATTATGAAGGCATGTAAATGAGCTTGTGCAACTCACTACAAATCATTACATGGCATGGCAAGGCACCCAACAGTAAGAAGACATATTTTTGAAACAAATAATGGCAATATCAAGTCCATAGGGTGCATGAAACACTAGGAAAACACATGGTAACAACTGAACTTAATGTTAACAGGCTGACAGCAACATTATGAAGCAAGTTTGAAGCAAGATAAGAACAAGCTACAGCAAGCTATAAATGCTACCAGGGGCATGGATGGTTAGAGGATGACATGTAGATCAAAACATATTTATAGAACATCTCCAGATTATGCATAGAATGACTAGTAGCAACATGTTTATATAGCATCGCGAAATAACAGATTCAGCCTAGCAAAACAGCAACAGCGAGTACACTACTTAACAAGCTCGATTCACTCACCACAAGTCATTGCGTGACAAGATAAGCATAGCATCATCAAGAAGACATGTTTGTGAAACAAACCAAGTCAAGAACAAGTCCATAGCATGCAAGGATCAACTACAACAACCTCGGCCAAATTGAATAACACGTAAACAATCTGCTAGGAAACATTTTGAAGCAAAAGTAGAGCACGAAAATGACATGCTAGACTACTCCATAATTGCCAACAAGGCCATGAATGGATATACAATAACCACATGTTCAAAACATCCTTACTGAAGTATCTCAAAATACGCATGGATCTCTCTGTAGCATCAAGATTACATGGCATCAAAATAACAGCAGAACAGGGACTAAATCAGCAACATCACGATGCCAAGTTCGTAGCTTGTGCTAGTCACCACATTGATCACAAAAATACATGGTAAGCACCTCTGTAAAGATGACATGGCATAGTTCAAAACACATGTAGACATCAACCTCATAGGATGCACACATCAATCATGGCAAAAATGACAAAAGAGCTCGTTCTGATAACAGACAGTAGAAAACATCATGAAGCACTCTTACAACAAAGATTCAGGCATCTAGATGACCTCAAATGAATATGATGCAATGGAATGAAATGATGTACTCTTTGAGACTAACAATTTGACATATTACACGCGGAAATCGGAGCTACGGATGCGGAGATACGGCATGACGAAATGGCATGATTATGAGCAAAATCTGGGACTTAGAGAAAACGGGGGCAACCTCGGGTTCGCACGGAAATCGATGCAGGGCCGGAGTTCGCCGGACCCTCGCCGGAAAAGGGCCGGAGAGGAGTAAGACGAGGCCGGGGCGGACGAGGGCGACCGGATCCGGGCGGCTCCGGCCCGGATCTAGCCGGAGGAGGCCGGGGAAGGCCGGAGGGAGGCGGGACGGCGAGGTGGCGGCGGAGCTCGGCGCCGGGGAGGCTCGGCCGGGCGCGGAGGGGCGCCTGCGCGGGGCGGCAGGGCGGCGGCGCGGCCCCTCCGGTGGGCGCGCGGGGCGAGGGGCGCCGG
>NC_041381.1:431024807-431061955 GCF_002162155.2 Triticum dicoccoides
GCGGGCCTCGCGGGCGGCGGCTCTGGGCGACGACGGGCCTGCGCGGGCTTGCCCCGGGCCCGGGCGGGCCACGGTGGCTGGCGCGGAGGAGCAGGAGAGAGAAGGGCCGGCGGCGGTGACGTGGCGGCGCGTGAGAGGCTGGGGTGGCGGCGCGGGTGACGTGTCACGCCCTGATTGGGCGAAACGACGTGTCCGGCGGACATGTCCGGCGCGGATGGACATGTCCGGCGGCGCGGTGGAGAAGGGGCTAGGGTTTCGTCTGCGTTATCGGGGGAGGGAGACTAATATATAGGTAGAGGGAGCTAGGAGAGTCCAAATGAAGAGCAGTTTTCGCCCACACGATCGTGATCGAACGACCGAGAGCATGGAGGGGAGTTAGATGGGTTTTGGGCCAGTTTGGAAAGGGTGTTGGGCTGCAAAGAGAGAGGGGCTTTACGGTTACCCAGTTAACCGTTGGAGTACCAAACGAACTCCAAATGGGACGAAACTTGACAGGCGGTCTACCGGTGCTATACCAAGGCCACTTGTCAAGGCTCGGTCCATTCCGAGAACGTTTAACACCCGCTCACAACGAGAGACGAAAGGGGAACGCCGGATGACATAGGAACGCCGGATTGCAAAACGGACAACGGGGAAAAGGCTCGGATGCATGAGACGAACACGAATGCAAAATGAAATGCACATGATGACATGACAATATGCAACACGCAAGCAAATGACATGGCAACAACGATGAATAACTGGCAGACACCTGGCGCATCGAATCCGGGGTGTTACACTCTGAGAGGAATAAAATGTAGTTAGTTGTTTATTATTTACAGCCTTGTATGGAGAAGTTGATCAGAGTTTGTTAAGTACTTACAAAATCAGGCATCTAACAAGAGTGGCATCGAGCTCGTTGAAGAAGAGATGTAAGTCCTCGAAACTCACATTGATGGAACCAGCATCATGTCAGAAATTATCTCTGTTATAGTGGACTAGCAAACCATGATGACATGCTAACATTTGATCCATGCAATATTCATGTTACTCACGGAAACTGGAGATGCACTCATCAAAGTATTCACCAACAGAAAATGGCTGGCCATGAATGTAATTGCGTGCTTCAAGTACGTACGCTGTACTTTCAGCAAGCTACAAAGCTATTTCTTCATCATCCATGCCATCAGAAATAATATTACTCCCCGATTCGAACAAGCTGCATGTTGTTAATTTGGTTATGGGCGATGAGTGCTTTAAGTAAGAGGCAATTGTTCTCTTTCCTCTTCACTCTCCCACTGCGCTTCCTCGTGGGTCTAGCCTTTTTGGCCACTTCCCTTCTTGGTACTTGAAGAATTTCTGGCAGAACGTCTGGTTGGCTGCAAGGTAGACTGTCGAGCAGATGGTGTAGCTTTGACAAACTGCTTAGTAGATGGTTTATCTATGCCGGATCGTTGAGCTGGCTGTGCTGCTCTGACGGACTGCTGGGCTGTAGGCGCAGAGGCATAGGACTGCTGACCATGCGTTGAAGCTATGTCGGGTTTCTGCGCAGGTGGTGTCAACTTGTCGATGTGTTGAGGAGGCCATGCCAACGTGTTGGTTTGCTGAGCAGGAAGTGCTGACACATTGGTATGCTGATCACACGACTGCGGACCGATGGACTGATGAGTAGTCGGTTCTGGACCTATAGACTGCTTAGCAGGCGGTTCCGAAGCATCAGACTGCTTAGCAGTCCGTTCCACCAGGTTGGTCTGCTAAGCATGTGCTGCAGCTGGGTCTCCTCCCGCTGCTTCAGCGGCCGGCATCTGAACCGGTGGTGCATCTTCAGCAGTTGTAGGCCTTGCCACTAGCTACTTTGGGGCGAAGGATGACATGGCCTGTATGCCACAAAGTCGGGTCGGCTAATCACAGGTTGATGCATCAGCCTGCGAGAGCTGCTGTGGCAAGTAGAGCATCACCGGTTGAGGGGCGACAATGGTTGCTCTTGGCGGGGCTTCAAGGATCTCATTGATGAACTCTATTTCCTTTCGTGGCCACTGGATGTGATGTAACAATGTTTCTCCCAAGGTCCTTTGCTCATCGAAGTCTCCTAGGACATTCTTCAGGGCAAATTCATTGAATCCAGGCTTTACTTCAGTCACGTAGCTGTTGCGCAGCTACTCTTCATAATGTGTAAGCACGCCCCCAGCAAGAGGCCATCATCCAAGAAGGGTGGGCAAACCCAGGCTGTTGCACATTTTAATGTAGCTTCATAATGTGTAAGCACGCCGTTCAGTCCGTCTTTCATTCCAGATAGATCAGATATAGCATCATCACGAGCAGCTGCAGTCTCAGTGTCGCTGGGGTCAGCTGATGCACAGCTAATCTTGTGTAGTGTTGTCGCGCAATAAGCAGCATCCTCCATGCCCGCCTCCCCTCCCATCTGCTGGCTATCTATTAGTGTTAGAGTCTTCTGCATCATCATTCACTCCTCAACATCCTTTTGAACAGCCAGATAAATCTCCTTCCTCAACCTTTCATACAATGCATTCTAGTTCATTTCACTCCTCGCTTTTTTCATGCTGAGGCATCTCTTCTTTGCTGAGTGTGAAAGCCCTCCTGTGCGAGACATTAACACCTATACCCCTTCACGGCCAGGGGGCTATTTTGTTTCATGAGCAATGGACAGAATGTCACATGGCCCTGAGTTCCTGTAGAACCTTCGAGGGATCCTGGAAGCCTCTAACATCACTTGATACAGTTCGATGTCACTTGAGTTTTCAAAGTAATAAGTTATGTCATCACGCCTCTTTGCACGTGCCTGCAAGTAGTCTCTAGCACGTTGGCCCCTGATTTCACTAAAGGTCGGATTCCCACCCGCCGCTACTGCTTCTTTGTCCTCCTGGTCCCATATCAGTTTCATGTTGTAGTATCCTGCCACACCCATATGGTGGGGGTGTATGTTCTTCTTCTGAAGTTCTGTTTGCTTGAAATTCTTCTCAGCAAACTCTTTAGTTGCCCTGACCCTTTTGAATTATGCCCAGTCTGGCTTTGTAATTTGGGGGTATGCAGGGATTGGGTCCTTGCCTTCACTCAACTACTTCTTGTACAACACGTGCTTCCAGTTTCTCCAAGCATCCCTTGCCTTCTTCAGTGCAGCGTGTTCCACCTACATTCTCCACTGCTCTGGAACGTTGAAGTGATCCATGATCTCCTGGACTATCCTTCACCGTGTTTCTGTGTTAGCCTTCCAAAACCCCGGCAGATTAATGTTGAGCCTGCCCTGCCAACAAATCCACACACACTCCTGAACCTCGTGTGTGCTTTATCTAGTTTAGTTGGAGCCCAAGACTTTAAATCAATCTCGGTTACTTCATATACACCTTTAGGCTGGTGTATGGGCTTCCTTGGAGCATTCCTCCATGTCCTGACCGGAAGGGTAATTGCTGCAGCTCTATCCCGTTCAAGATTACTTGATCCCTCACAATCTGCTGAAGACCTAGGGTTGTCGGAATCAGATGAAGATACATCCCTAAAGCATGAGTGTTGTCGTTGCTACTCGGCATCTACAGAGAACACATGCGAAACTCAGGAAAGGAAAATAAGCATAAAACTAACAACTTGGTATCAAGCTTTCCAAACATGACATGCAATAATTTAGAAAATGTACGGCTAATTTGTTAAGTTTGTGTGACTTGGGCGCCCGCGATTTGTAAATAGGCCGTAACTTACTGGAACAAATACAAATTATATGTAGTAAGTAAGGTAGATAATGAACATATATACGCTCTCTGTTATTTTATAGCCAATTTGGGAACATACAGAACGAAATAGGAAGAGGGATTGCGAGGAAATATGCCTTACCGCGATGGAGAGCAGTAACTAACATGCTTCTTAATGCAAACCCGGCCAGACCACAGGAGAGGCGAGGGTTGCTACATTGATATGCTCGAGGGTGGCTAGCGAGCAAATGAAGATGGTGAGACGCGGGCCGCCGCGTGTTGGGAACGACAGTGGAGGTAGGCTTGACGCCGAAGAGCGGGCACACGGCCGGGGTGAGCACAGCGGTGCCGGAGAGGGTTCTGCTGTGGATCTGGGGAGGGAGGAGCTGGGGATGGAGACTAGGTGGACTAGTTGAGTGAAACGCGGGTGGGCAGTGGGGGTGTTGGCGGCCTAGGTGAAAAGGGTGAAAAATATCCCCGGTCGCGCGCGGAAAGGCCTATGCAAACGGTTGCCTCTAAGAGCTCGTGTGCACAAAGAGAATAATTTCATTTGAAATGAAGACGTACTAATTTTGAAATGAAGACATGAGTTCATCTTGTTTTCCACGTAAAGTAATCACAATTATACCACGGGTTTGATTTGCTCGCGCATTTCGGGTCTCGTGTGCTATATGTAAGACATGTTTTGGCATTTACTGTGCATTTTGGCATATAAATCAATTCCTAGCCGGACTGCATTTCCTATCAAAATGGGTGAGGATTGTCATTTGATCTGGGAGCATCCAATGGTGCAGACGGACGATCCGTGGGGTTTGGGTTTTGGCCAATCAGAACGCACGACTCAGATCGTGCGCGCAGCAAAGGGGGGCATTGGCCACGGATTGGTAGGCACACGGCTTTCGTGAGTGAACCGTGTGCTATTTGAAAACATTTTTTGCGAGGGGCTATTTGAAAACATTTACACGTGTTGTCAAAGGGATGAGGATCATCGTTCGATCAAGGAGAATCCAACGGTGCAGACGTATGATCCATGGGGTTTGGGTTCTGGCCATTCAGAACGCATGCCTCAGATCGCGTGTGTGGCAGAGGGGGGCATCGGCCACGGTTTAGTGGACACATGGCTTTCGTGAGTGAACCGTGTGCTATTTGAAAACATTTACATTACCTCACATCATATTTTTGTTTGAATGAAAACATGAGTTCATCGTGTCGCCTCCAATTTTTTCCATAGTACAAAATCACGATTATACCCTATGGTTTGATTTTCTGGTGCATTTTACCAGGCAGCAGGCCTCGCTAGCAATCTCAAATTTTGAATATGCAAAAAAAGAGATCTCGTTTGTATGTATATATATAGTCGCAACTACACATGCGTGTTAGCAAGATCATTTGTGTGTCGCTTTGCAAGTTTTCATTCATTGTGCGAGAAACGGGAAAAAACTTCAAACACTTCGGCCGTAGGGTGCGGCCAGAGGTGTAGGCCTTGTTGGTATTTTAATTTTAGGAAATGCATATAGAGTCCGGAAAATAACAAAAATCATTGGGTCACTGTCATGTGCTCTCACGATCGCATGGAAAATTTTAAAAGTTTGGCACAAGTTTTGGTGCTCGCACCTTCCATACCGGAGCATCTCATAAGAAGGATCATAGTTTCTAAAATGAGATGCGGCACTTCGGACTACAAATCGTCACTTACTAGCTACATCGTTTCGGCCCATTTCAGGTCGATTGTCTCCTATGTTTAAGTCATTCTTTGCACTTACCTTGCATTGCATTTTAGTGCATATAATTAATTAAAGTCAAAAACCCTACTACAACTACATGTGGGTGTTTTAGTTAGGCTATATATACTTAGGCTACTCATAGTGGAGAGTGTCATATACTAGCTAGTATCATGCATATATATATGATACTAGTGTATGATACTACCTTTAATTAACTATAGCGCATAGTATAATACATAGAGTATAGTATCATAGATCATATTTATTGCCATGCATGAAACAAATTAGCATCACATTTAACATGATACGGTATCTATCGATATGTCACTCTAACCCTCTCTATATATATTTAATTCTTTGCCACATCAGCGTGCTTGCTATTTCCGAGTGCATGATATTGTCGGCTATGATACCACCACTATGGACAGCTAGCCTTATATAGTGGGGAGTATCATATACTATATATAGTATCATGCATATGATACTAGTGTATGATACTAGCTATGTATGTACCTTCATAGTGCATATATAGTATCATAGAGTAGTATATATCATAGATGACCGTATTTATGGCCATGCATGACACAAAATAGTATAACATTTATTATATATGTTACGGTATCTACCTATATTACTGCTTCTTTGCCACATCATCATATTTTCTATTCCCGAGTGCATGATACCGGCTATGATACCCCCACTATGGCCACCCTAAGGTTGGTCGTAATATGGGAGTATCAAGCGGTATCATACATGCCAACTAGACTTTTTGGATGATGTGGCACACAGTTAAATGAGGAAAGAGAGGGTCTGGTATCATATCATGATACTGTATCATATTAAATGTTGTACTACTTTGTGTCATGCATGGCAATTAATAGGGCAACCTAAGATACTAACTTATGATACTATGCATGCGCGCATTACGGAGGTATTACCGATCATATACTAGTATCATGCATATATACTCCCTCCTTTCCGGTTTATAGGCTTATCTCAAAATTTTAGTTTTTCCATTTTATAAGGCTTAATTTGGTTGTTCCCCATCACATGTTCATATTCCAAGGTGCATTAAATCATTGCATGCAAGTATTATGAGAAAATTGACCAATGCATGTACTTTATGCATGCATGTATTGCAATTAATACATTGGTAAACATAAATTTTTTGAGGAAAACAAAAGCATTAATTGGGTGTTTTTGCAAACTACAAAAATCATTCCACCAGTCAACATCTACCTTGGTTGGTGAGATTTTCGAATTGAGCCCTATAAACCGGAAAGGAGGGAGTATATATGATACTAGCTAGTCTATGATATACTAGCTACCTCACTAAGAGCACGGTTAATAATACAGCCAACGGTCGGCTATAAGAAGTTGCCATGTCATATACAGCCAACCTCTTAGTTGGCATGTACAAAAATAAGTTTTAAATACATACTAGTTTATCAATAGTTAGCCCACCTTACATCCTCACAAAGTGTCTTGGGTCTCGTGTTGCAGCTGGCTCTACTAACCAAGAGCCCGCTTCTCTTCTCTCTCCTCTTCTCTTTCCTCCAACTAATAAGCACATATATATTATTCTATTCCTTATAGCCAGCTTATGTCACTCTATTGTACTTGCTCTAAGACTAGCCACAATGGAGAGTAACATACACTAGTAACATACACATATCCCTAGACTATGTTACTACCTTCATAGTGGGTAGTAACATAAGTATGGTAACATGCAAAGCCTCATTTATTAGGTTATAGACTCATATTGCATTGGGACATGTGATGTTACAGTAACTAGCTAAGTTACTCAAACTACCTCTCTCCTCATTAACTCATTGCCACATAAGCAAATTTGCTGAGTTGGACTCGATGTTACTGTTAAAGTTACTCCCATTGTGGCTAGTCTAATGCATATTATCATAGAGTAGTATCATGTAGTACTTTATTTATTGTCATGCATGACACATATAGCATAGCATTTATTATGATACGGTTTCATGATATGATACTTAACCCTCTCTTTCTTCATTTAATTCTATGACAGCACAACAAAATTGCCTAGTTGAAATGCATGATACTAGCTACGATACCCCCTTACTATCAGCCTAGCAAAGAAGGTGTATAGATCATTTGTGCGTCGCTTTGTGAGTTTTCATCCGTTTGTTTGAGAAGCGGGGAGAAGTTTCAAATATTTCGGCCGCGAGGTGCGGCCACACGCGTAGACCTAGTTGGTATTTTAATTACAGGAAATTCAGATGGAGTTCGGACATCATCAAAATCGATGTGTGCCTGTGGCGTGCTCTCATGACCCCGTGGAAAAAAATTGGTAAAGTTTGGCACAAGTTTTGATGACCGCTCCTTCCAAACCGGAGCATCTCACATGAAGGATCATGGTTTCCAAAAGGAGACGTGTCAATTCAAATCATGTGGCCTGTGACTTCATAGTTTGGCCTCATAAAGATTTCCACGGTTCGCAATCACCATTATACTACGGGTTTGATTTTTCTGGCGCATTTCAGGTATCATTAGATATATTTAAGACATTTTTTGAGATTAACGTACATTTTGTGCATAAAAATAAAATTACAACCAGAACTGCATGTGATGTCGAAAGGGATGAGGATCGTCGTTTGATCTGGGAGCATCCGGTGCAGACGTATGATCCGTGGGGTTTGGGTTCTGGCCAATCAGAAAGCACGACTCAGATCGTGGGCGGGGTTTGGTCGGCACACGGCTTTCATGAATGAACCTTGTGTTATTCGCAAACCAAATTGCATATTTTTGTTCACACATACTGTAGTGAGATCAATTGAGTGTGCTACCTCTATGATATAATAATAATAATAATAATAATAATAATAATAATAATAATAATAATAATAATAATAATAATAATAATAATAATAATAATAATAACAACAACAAAAAAACAGTTCATATTCATTGCCTGAGCTGACAGCATATCAAGGTCAACATATTAATGGTTCTTACATCAACGGAAAATCGGTCATAACTCACAAATTCAGTACACGCGACAGTTCTAAATTGAACGAATTAAGTTGCGGGGTAGGCACAAAGACTAGTCTTACGACTTAATTCCCATGTACATGGGGGAACTGGGATCATTACGTTGACCCCAAATGAACTTGGGTTTTCTGATGATTTTACGCTTCTCTGTTACATGGGTGTGTGATCCCTTGGCTGGCAACTCATCAAATTCATCATACTCGTCCTCATCGGCAACATCGTCGACACCCAGTACCCTTCTCTTCCCATGCATCACTACATGGCAGTTCTTATGCAAGGGGTCTTCCACAAAGAAAATATGGGTAGCATCGCTGGCAAGAATGAATGGGTCCGCGTGATATGCCATCGTTGTCCTGTCAACACAAGTCTTCCTGTAATCATCAATCCTTACCTGACTAAGAGGGATCCATGCGCACCTGAATAATGCCACCTTAACTTTCACATAGTCAAGCTCCCAAATCTCTTTGATGGTTCCATAGTAATACCCTTTTATCAGCTTCATTTATAGTCATGCATTCTATTCGAACAAAGCTGTTCTGATATGAAGTCTTCTGATCATGTTCCTCAGCGTAGAACATGTGTCCACTTATTTCATATGCTTGGTACGTTAACACCGTAGGTGATGGCTTTTGTGCCAACCACGTAGCAATGTCATCGATGGATCCTTGTGCCAAACGATTCTTCAGCCATTCGGCGTAGTTCTTAGTGTGCTCCTTCATCTCCCCATCTGATGAAAGCACCATTAGTAAGAAGCTTTCATGTATCTCCGCCAAGTGTTCTTCGGCATAAGCGTTGAGAACTGGGCTATTAAGCAGTATCGTCAAATGTGTTTTCTCTGCCAATTCTCCGGGTGTAGCCATTTGCGTGCCAACAAGGACCGGCTTACCTTTCAGCCTTCCCTCGTGGCGAGAGAGGGGCAAACCTATAGGTATTTTTTCCATGTATTTGGTGCAAAACTCAACCACCTCCTCTGCAGTATAACCTTGTAGGATGCTTGCCTTTGGATGGTTTCAGTCCCGACAAAAGCGCTTCAGTATTCCCATGAACTGCTCGAAGGGATACATGGTGTGAAGAAACACATGACCGCAATACTTTATATCGTCGACAAGGTGCACAGTGAGATGGACCATGACATCAAAGAATGACGGTGGGAAAAACATCTCTAGGTTGGACAATATTCTTGCAATATCATCTTGCATATGATCCAACTCTTCAGGATCTACAACTTTCTACCATAGTTGGTTGAAGAAATCACAGAGGTCAATGAGTGTTATCGGGGATATACCCCGCGGTGTAACCCGGCCGGAAGTATAACCCGGCCGGACTTGGCGACTCACTAATGACCCGCCCTGACTGGACAACTCACTAAGTGACCCGCCCGAGCCTGGTGACTTAACGGTGACCTGGCAAGCAGATCAGAGGAGCAACAAGACCCAGGGGCCCAGGAGGCTCAAGGCCTGGAAGGACGGCTTACGTTATGGTAGGCCAGCTTAAGAGGAAAGGCGGGAGGAATATCTCCCTTACAAGGAATCAAGACCCGGACTTGTATCCGGCTTGTAGTACAAGATAGGCTAATCCTAATCCTATTAGGACTCCACATGTAACCCGCCCCTCTAAGTTATATAAGGAGGGGCGGGGCTCCCCAAAGAGAGACGGACAACAAGAAACAATCTCTAGGGCTAGACACAAAGGGAGAGCCGGCTCACCGCGCGACTCTCTCATGATTATAATAAGACCTAGCCACAAACAGCATGTAGGGTTATTACCGGATGATGTTTTCCGGGGCCCGAAGCTGTCTAAATCCTCATCTTGTGTGATGATCCGCCCTGCGTCTCTCGTCCCACTCAACCCCTCTCAAGCTACCACATAGATGCGTTGGCCTCGCGACTAAGTCCTCACAGTAAGGACATCTGACGTGTTAATTCCACGACAGTTGGCGCCCACCGTGGGGCCTGCGCACGGTGGTGTTGAGTTCTTAAAGGGCGCTATCCCACGGATTGAGAAGTTCCGCCCAGCTTATTGAAGAAGTTCCGACTGCCTTAACGAAAGGTTCCGTCTAAATCGCCGAAAAGGTTCCGACCACCTCAACGAAAGGTTCCGTCTGAATCGGTGAAAAGTTCCGACCGACTCGATGAAAGATTCCGTCTGAATCGGCGAAAAGTTCCGACCGCCTCGATGAAAGGTTCCGTCTGAGTCACCAAAGAGTTCCGATTGCCTCAATGAAAAGTTCGGTCTGAATCGCCGAAGTGTTCCAGCCGAATCTTCGAGAGTTTCCGGTTCAAAAAGTTCTGGATTATCAAGAGGTTCCGGTTCAAAAGTTCCGGATTATCAAAAGTTTCGGCTGGATTATCAAGAGGTTCCGGTAAAAAAGTTCCGGGTTATCAAAAGTTCTTGTCAGATTATCAAGAAGTTCTGGTTCCAAAAATTCCGGCTCAAAAAGTGCCGGTCAGGTTATGTGGAGAGCTCAGGCACTAGAAGACACAGAACCAATTAACTCTTTTGTTAAAAAACAAAAGCAGCACTATGCATTATCTGGCGCCAGCATCCGGCAAAAAATACCAGGTGATATCCATCTGGTTTACTTTTATCAATATTTATTAATTTTCTGAAAATAACCACTCTGCCTAGTGTTGTTATATACAGCCATCGCCCCTGCGGTCCGGTTTACGTCAACGCGCCGACCGGCTCGCCCGTCAGCACCACCTTACAACACCACGGACGACTCGCCCGTCTGCCCTCGTGGCCGGTTCATGCGTCCTCACCGGCTTACAACGTGGATGACAACTTGCTCGTCCGCACCGGCTGACAAATGCCATGGCCGGTTTATCAGTTTGTTCTCGCGGCCGATTCACCCGTGAGGGATTTCGGTTTCACCTAGGGATCATCAATTTCATGGCAAATTATTTTCGGCCTAAACAAATCAGGTGTTATCCATCCAAGTTTGTTTTATTATCACATGTTGTTTTTGTCAGAAAACAAGTTTATCTTTGCCTTGGTCTGCAATATTGTTCATGCAGGGCAATTATTTATGACAAAAAGTGATATTATACCGTGGAGGTGGAGACATGCCAACATCTTTTGGCACAGGTGGTCGTCGTTACTCAACGGATTCCCGCTCCGGCTTACTATGCTGTGGCTGTCTCTCACGACCGCACCGGCTTACAACGCCGTGGCCGTCTCTTATGACCACACCGGCTTACAACAAGGAGGACAACTTACCCGCCCGCACCAGTTTACAGCACCACAGTTGATTCATCTGTCTGAGCCGCCTTTGATGTTGCGGTCGTATTTACGGTCCATCTCTTGCGGCCTGGTCTACATCAACACATCGGGCCGCATTTTTCTGGATGAGCTGTTTATTGAGTATGAGCAAGTCACTACTTGGGAAGCCCGGTGTCTCTTCCAACAAATTGGAGGCAAATTATCATATATTATCAACCGCCGTCTGCACTGGATGGCTCAATGGATAGGTGAACAAGTCGCTGGCACTATGTTTTGGTTAACTTCAAACAGCCAGTTGAAAGGAACCATTGGCCGAGTTGCTGACACGGCTCATACGGGGTCATTTATAACCCGCCGCAGTCACCTCAACCTTCTGTGGATAATCACTAGCCTAACATATTAGGTGAAATCCATCCAATATATTTTATATTACATATTGTTTTCTTCAAAAGAGCAATTACTTTGGTTTGCAAGTTGTCCCATGCAGGACTCAAACCGGTCTATTTCACGGTTAATTATGGAGAATCTCAAGCCAACTCCTCAAGTCGTCTTGAGACTCGAGGGCTACAATGATATGACTCGATAAAATTAGTCGGTTTCAAGAAATTCAAGATCATTGAAGGGAAAATAACCCGGCCTCGGAGATTATTGCTAGATCGATGAAAATTTAAAAAGCCGTCAAAAGATTTCCTGCTCAAAATAAGGACTCTGGTTTAAAATCCGGCTCAAGAGACATCTTTCTCCCACAAGGCACTGAAGCTCTCAAATCAGGTTAAAAATCCGGCTCAAGGTAAATTTGTCCCTCACAAATTTTTGAAGCTTTCAAATCCGATTTAAAGTTCTGGTTCAAAAATAATTAATCTCTCGCAAAGTTCTAGTTCTCAGACAAAGTAAAGGTTGCCAAAAAGAACTTGCTGCCATGATGCGCGGTTCAAACTGAAGGAAATATGCCCTAGAGGCAATAATAAAGTTATTATTTATTTCCTTATAATCATGATAAATGTTTATTATTCATGCTAGAATTGTATTTACCGGAAACATAATACATGTGTGAACACATAGACAAACAAAGTGTCACTAGTATGCCTCTACTTGACTAGCTCGTTAATCAAAGATGGTTATGTTTCCTAACCATGAACAATGAGTTGTTATTTGATTAACGAGGTCACATCATTAGCAGAATGATCTGATTGACATGACCCATTCCATTAGCTTAGCACCCGATCGTTTAGTATGTTGCTATTGCTTTCTTCATGACTTATACATGTTCCTATGACTATGAGATTATGCAACTCCCGTTTACCAGAGGAACACTTTGGGTACTACCAAACGTCACAACGTAACTGGGTGATTATAAAGGAGTACTACAGGTGTCTCCAATGGTCGATGTTGGGTTGGCGTATTTCGAGATTAGGATTTGTCACTCCGATTGTCGGAGAGGTATCTCTGGGCCCTCTCGGTAATACACATCACATAAGCCTTGCAAGCATTACAACTAATATGATAGTTGTGAGATGATGTATTACGGAACGAGTAAAGAGACTTGCCAGTAACGAGATTGAACTAGGTATTGGATACCGACGATCGAATCTCGGGCAAGTAACGTACCGATGACAAAGGGAACAACGTATGTTGTTATGCGGTCTGACCGATAAAGATCTTCGTAGAATATGTAGGAGCCAATATGGGCATCCAGGTCCCGCTATTGGTTATTGACCAGAGACGTGTCTCGGTCATGTCTACATTGTTCTCGAACCCGTAGGGTCCGCACGCTTAAGGTTACGATGACAGTTATATTATGAGTTTATGCATTTTGATGTACCGAAGGTTGTTCGGAGTCCCGGATGTGATCACGGACATGACGAGGAGTCTCGAAATGGTCGAGACATAAAGATTGATATATTGGAAGCCTATGTTTGGACATCGGAAGTGTTCCGGGTGAAATCGGGATTTTACCGGGTTACCGGGAGGTTACCGGAACCCCCCGGGAGCCATATGGGCCATCATGGGCCTTAGTGGAAAGGAGAAAGGGGCAGCCCAAGGGGGCTGCGCACCTCCCCCCTTCCCCTAGTCCTATTAGGACTAGGAGAGGTGGCCGGCCACCCCTCTCCCTCTTTCCCCCTTGGGAATCCTAGTTGGAATAGGATTGGGGGGGAGTCCTACTCCCGGTAGGAGTAGGACTCCTCCTGCGCCTCTCTCTCTTGGCCGGCACCCCCTCCCCCCTTGGCTCCTTTATATACTGAGGTAGAGGCACCCCAAACACACAAGTTGACACAAGTTGATCCACGTGATCTATTCCTTAGCCGTATGCGGTGCCCCTTGCCACCATATTCCTCGATAATACTGTAGCGGAGTTTAGGCGAAGCCCTGCTGCTGTAGTTCATCAAGATCGTCACCACGCCGTCGTGCTGACGAAACTCTTCCCCGAAACTTTGCTGGATCGGAGTCCGGGGATCGTCATCGAGCTGAACGTGTGCTCGAACTCGGAGGTGTCGTAGTTTCGGTGCTTGATCGGTTGGATCGTGAAGACGTACGACTACTTCCTCTACGTCGTGTCATCGCTTCCACAGTCGGTCTGCGTTGGGTACGAAGACAACACTCTCCTCTCGTTGCTATGCATCACATGATCCTGTGTGTACGTAGGAAAATTTTTGAAATTACTACGAAACCCTACAGTGGCATCCGAGCCTAGGTTATTTATGTTGATGTTATATGCACGAGTAGAACACAAGTGAGTTGTGGACGATACAAGTCATACTACCTACCAGCATGTCATACTTTGGTTCGGCGGTATTGTTGGACGAGACGACCCGGACCAACCTTACGCGTACGCTTACGCGAGACCGGTTCCCTCGACGTGCTTTGCACAGAGATGGCTTGCGGGCGACTGTCTCTCCAACTTTAGTTGAACCAAGTATGGCTACGCCCGGTCCTTGCGAAGGTTAAAACGGAGTCTATTTGACAAACTATCGTTGTGGTTTTGATGCGTAGGTGAGATTGGTTCTTACTTAAGCCCGTAGCAGCCACGTAAAACATGCAACAACAAAGTAGAGGACGTCTAACTTGTTTTTGCAGGGCATGTTGTGATGTGATATGGTCAAGGCATGATGCTGAATTTTATTGTATGAGATGATCATGTTTTGTAACCGAGTTATCGGCAACTGGCAGGAGCCATATGGTTGTCGCTTTATTGTATGCAATGCAATCGCGATGTAATGCTTTACTTTATTACTAAAAGGTAGTGATAGTCGTGGAAGCATAAGATTGGCGAGACGACAACGATGCTACGATGGAGATCAAGGTGTCGCGCCGGTGACGATGGTGATCATGACGGTGCTTCGGAGATGGAGATCACAAGCACAAGATGATGATGACCATATCATATCACTTATATTGATTGCATGTGATGTTTATCTTTTTATGCATCTTATCTTGCTTTGATTGACGGTAGCATTATAAGATGATCTCTCACTAAATTATCAAGAAGTGTTCTCCCTGAGTATGCACCGTTGCCAAAGTTCGTCGTGCCCAGACACCACGTGATGATCGGGTGTGATAAGCTCTACGTCCATCTACAACGGGTGCAAGCCAGTTTTGCACACGCAGAATACTCAGGTTAAACTTGACGAGCCTAGCATATGCAGATATGGCCTCGGAACACGGAGACCGAAAGGTCGAGCGTGAATCATATAGTAGATATGATCAACATAACGATGTTCACCATTGAAAACTACTCCATCTCACGTGATGATCGGTCATGGTTTAGTTGATTTGGATCACGTAATCACTTAGAGGATTAGAGGGATGTCTATCTAAGTGGGAGTTCTTAAATAATATGATTAATTGAACTTAAATTTATCATGAACTTAGTACCTGATAGTATCTTGCTTATTTATGTTGATTGTAGATAGATGGCTCGTGCTGTTGTTCCGTTGAATTTTAATGCGTTCCTTGAGAAAGCAAAGTTGAAAGATGATGGTAGCAATTACACGGACTGGGTCCGCAACTTGAGGATTATCCTCATTGCTGCACAGAAAAATTACGTCCTGGAAGCACCGCTGGGTGCCAGGCCTGCTGCTGGAGCAACACCAGATGTTATGAACGTCTGGCAGAGCAAAGCTGATGACTACTCGATAGTTCAGTGTGCCATGCTTTACGGCTTAGAATCGGGACTTCAACGACGTTTTGAACGTCATGGAGCATATGAGATGTTCCAGGAGTTGAAGTTAATATTTCAAGCAAATGCCCGATTTGAGAGATATGAAGTCTCCAATAAGTTCTATAGCTGCAAGATGGAGGAGAACAGTTCTGTCAGTGAGCATATACTCAAAATGTCTGGGTATAATAATCACTTGATTCAATTGGGAGTTAATCTTCCGGATGATTGTGTTATTGACAGAATTCTCCAATCACTACCACCAAGCTACAAGAGCTTCGTGATGAACTATAATATGCAAGGGATGAACAAGACTATTCCCGAGCTCTTCGCAATGCTGAAAGCTGCGGAGGTAGAAATCAAGAAGGAGCATCAAGTGTTGATGGTTAACAAGACCACTAGTTTCAAGAAAAAGGGCAAAGGGAAGAAAAAGGGGAACTTCAAGAAGAACGGCAAGCAAGTTGCTGCTCAAGAGAAGAAACCCAAGTCTGGACCTAAGCCTGAAACAGAGTGCTTCTACTGCAAGCAGACTGGTCACTGGAAGCGGAACTGCCCCAAGTATTTGGCGGATAAGAAGGATGGCAAGGTGAACAAAGGTATATGTGATATACATGTTATTGATGTGTACCTTACTAGAGCTCGCAGTAGCACCTGGGTATTTGATACTGGTTCTGTTGCTAATATTTGCAACTCGAAACAGGGACTACGGAATAAGCGAGCACTGGCAAAGGACGAGGTGACGATGCGCGTGGGAAACGGTTCCAAAGTCGATGTGATCGCAGTCGGCACGCTACCTCTACATCTACCTTCGGGATTAATATTAGACCTAAGTAATTGTTATTTGGTGCCAGCGTTGAGCATGAACATTATATCTGGATCTTGTTTAATGCGAGACGGTTATTCATTTAAATCAGAGAATAATGGTTGTTCTATTTATATGAGTAATATCTTTTATGGTCATGCACCCTTGAAGAGTGGTCTATTCTTATTAAATCTCGATAGTAGTAATACACATATTCATAATGTTGAAGCCAAAAGATGCAGAGTTGATAACGAAAGTGCAACTTATTTGTGGCACTGTCGTTTAGGTCATATCGGTATAAAGCGCATGAAGAAACTCCATGCTGATGGACTTTTGGAACCACTTGATTATGAATCACTTGGTACTTGCGAACCGTGCCTCTTGGGCAAGATGACTAAAACACCGTTCTCCGGTACTATGGAGAGAGCAATAGATTTGTTGGAAATCATACATACAGATGTATGTGGCCCGATGAATATTGAGGCTCGTGGCGGATATCGTTATTTTCTCACCTTCACAGATGATTTAAGCAGATATGGGTATATCTACTTAATGAAACATAAGTCTGAAACATTTGAAAAGTTCAAAGAATTTCAGAGTGAAGTTGAAAATCATCGTAACAAGAAAATAAAGTTTCTACGATCTGATCGTGGAGGAGAATATTTGAGTTACGAGTTTGGTGTACATTTGAAAAACTGTGGAATAGTTTCGCAACTCACGCCACCCGGAACACCACAGCGTAATGGTGTGTCCGAACGTCGTAATCGTACTTTACTAGATATGGTGCGATCTATGATGTCTCTTACTGATTTACCGCTATCATTTTGGGGATATGCTTTAGAGACGGCCGCATTCACGTTAAATAGGGCACCATCAAAATCCATTGAGACGACGCCTTATGAACTGTGGTTTGGCAAGAAACCAAAGTTGTCGTTTCTTAAAGTTTGGGGCTGCGATGCTTATGTGAAAAAGCTTCAACCTGATAAGCTCGAACCCAAATCGGAGAAATGTGTCTTCATAGGATACCCAAAAAAACTGTTGGGTGCACCTTCTATCACAGATCCGAAGGCAAGACATTCGTTGCTAAGAATGGATCATTTCTAGAGAAGGAGTTTCTCTCGAAAGAAGTGAGTGGGAGGAAAGTAGAACTTGACGAGGTAACTGTACCTGCTCCCTTACTGGAAAGTAGTTCATCACAGAAAACTGTTTCAGTGACACCTACACCAGTTAGTGAGGAAACCAATGATAATGATCATGAAACTTCAGATCAAGATACTACTGAACCTCGTAGATCAACCAGAGTAAGATCCGCACCAGAGTGGTACGGTAATCATGTTCTGGAAGTCATGCTACTAGATCATGATGAACCTACGAACTATGAAGAAGCGATGGTGAGCCCAGATTCCGCAAAGTGGCTTGAAACCATGAAATCTGAGATGGGATCCATGTATGAGAACAAAGTGTGGACTTTGGTTGACTTGCCCGATGATCGGCAAGCAATTGAGAATAAATGGATCTTCAAGAAGAAGACTGACGCTGATGGTAATGTTACTGTCTACAAAGCTCGACTTGTCGTAAAAGGTTTTCAGCAAGTTCAAGGGATTGACTACGATGAGACCTTCTCACCCGTAGCGATGCTTAAGTCTGTCCGAATCATGTTAGCAATTGCCGCATTTTATGATTATGAAATTTGGCAGATGGATGTCAAAACTGCATTCCTGAATGGATTTCTGGAAGAAGAGTTGTATATGATGCAACCAGAAGGTTTTGTCGATCCAAAGGAAGCTAACAAAGTGTGCAAGCTCCAGCGATCCATTTATGGACTGGTGCAAGCCTCTCGGAGTTGGAATAAACGTTTTGATAGTGTGATCAAAGCATTTGGTTTTATACAGACTTTCGGAGAAGCCTGTATTTACAAGAAAGTGAGTGGGAGCTCTGTAGCATTTCTGATATTATATGTGGATGACATATTACTGATTGGAAATGATATAGAATTTCTGGATAGCATAAAGGGATACTTGAATAAAAGTTTTTCAATGAAAGACCTCGGTGAAGCTGCTTACATATTAGGCATTAAGATCTATAGAGATAGATCAAGACGCTTAATTGGACTTTCACAAAGCACATACCTTGACAAGATTTTGAAGAAATTCAAAATGGATCAAGCAAAGAAAGGATTCTTGCCTGTATTACAAGGTATGAAATTGAGTAAGACTCAATGCCCGACCACTGCAGAAGATAGAGAGAATATGAAAGATGTTCCCTATGCATCAGCCATAGGCTCTATCATGTATGCAATGCTGTGTACCAGACCTAATGTGTGCCTTGCTATAAGTTTAGCAGGGAGGTACCAAAGTAATCCAGGAGTGGATCACTGGACAGCGGTCAAGAACATCCTAAAATACCTGAAAAGGACTAAGGATATGTTTCTCGTATATGGAGGTGACAAAGAGCTCACCGTAAAAGGTTACGTTGATGCAAGCTTTGACACTGATCCGGACGATTCTAAATCGCAAACCGGATACGTGTTTACATTAAACGGTGGAGCTGTCAGTTGGTGCAGTTCTAAACAAAGCGTTGTAGCGGGATCTACATGTGAAGCGGAATACATAGCTGCTTCGGAAGCAGCAAATGAAGGAGTCTGGATGAAGGAGTTCATATCCGATCTAGGTGTCATACCTAGTGCATCGGGTCCAATGAAAATCTTTTGTGACAATACTGGTGCAATTGCCTTGGCAAAGGAATCCAGATTTCACAAAAGGACCAAACACATCAAGAGACGCTTCAACTCCATCCGGGATCTAGTCCAGGTGGGAGACATAGAGATTTGCAAGATACATACGAATCTGAATGTTGCAGACCCATTGACTAAGCCTCTTCCACGAGCAAAACATGATCAGCACCAAGGCTCCATGGGTGTTAGAATCATTACAGTGTAATCTAGATTATTGACTCTAGTGCAAGTGGGAGACTGAAGGAAATATGCCCTAGAGGCAATAATAAAGTTATTATTTATTTCCTTATAATCATGATAAATGTTTATTATTCATGCTAGAATTGTATTTACCGGAAACATAATACATGTGTGAATACATAGACAAACAGAGTGTCACTAGTATGCCTCTACTTGACTAGCTCGTTAATCAAAAGATGGTTATGTTTCCTAACCATGAACAATGAGTTGTTATTTGATTAAACGAGGTCACATCATTAGTAGAATGATCTGATTGACATGACCCATTCCATTAGCTTAGCACCCGATCGTTTAGTATGTTGCTATTGCTTTCTTCATGACTTATACATGTTCCTATGACTATGAGATTATGCAACTCCCGTTTACCGGAGGAACACTTTGGGTACTACCAAACGTCACAACGTAACTGGGTGATTATAAAGGAGTACTACAGGTGTCTCCAATGGTCGATGTTGGGTTGGCGTATTTCGAGATTAGGATTTGTCACTCCGATTGTCGGAGAGGTATCTCTGGGCCCTCTTGGTAATACACATCACATAAGCCTTGCAAGCATTACAACTAATATGTTAGTTGTGAGATGATGTATTACGGAACGAGTAAAGAGACTTGCCGGTAACGAGATTGAACTAGGTATTGGATACCAACGATCGAATCTCGGGCAAGTAACATACCGATGACAAAGGGAACAACGTATGTTGTTATGCGGTCTGACCGATAAAGATCTTCGTAGAATATGTAGGAGCCAATATGGGCATCCAGGTCCCGCTATTGGTTATTGACCAGAGACGTGTCTCGGTCATGTCTACATTGTTCTCGAACCCGTAGGGTCCGCACGCTTAAGGTTACGATGACAGTTATATTATGAGTTTATGCATTTTGATTTACCGAAGGTTGTTCGGAGTCCCGGATGTGATCACGGACATGACGAGGAGTCTCGAAATGGTCGAGATATAAAGATTGATATATTGGAAGCCTATGTTTGGACATCGGAAGTGTTCCGGGTGAAATCGGGATTTTACTGGGTTACCGGGAGGTTACCGGAACCCCCCGGGAGCCATATGGGCCATCATGGGCCTTAGTGGAAAGGAGAAAGGGGCAGCCCAAGGGGGCTGCGCACCTCCCCCCTTCCCCTAGTCCTATTAGGACTAGGAGAGGTGGCCAGCCACCCCTCTCCCTCTTTCCCCCTTGGGAATCCTAGTTGGAATAGGATTGGGGGGGAGTCCTACTCCCGGTAGGAGTAGGACTCCTCCTGCGCCTCTCTCTCTTGGCCGGCGCCCCCTCCCCCCTTGGCTCCTTTATATACTGAGGTAGAGGCACCCCAAACACACAAGTTGACACAAGTTGATCCACGTGATCTATTCCTTAGCCGTGTGCGGTGCCCCTTGCCACCATATTCCTCGATAATACTGTAGCGGAGTTTAGGCGAAGCCCTGCTGCTGTAGTTCATCAAGATCGTCACCACGCCGTCGTGCTGACGAAACTCTTCCCCGAAACTTTGCTGGATCGGAGTCCGGGGATAGTCATCGAGCTGAACGTGTGCTCGAACTCGGAGGTGCCGTAGTTTCGGTGCTTGATCGGTTGGATCGTGAAGACGTACGACTACTTCCTCTACGTCGTGTCATCGCTTCCGCAGTCGGTCTGCGTTGGGTACGTAGACAACACTCTCCTCTCGTTGCTATGCATCACATGATCCTGTGTGTACGTAGGAAAATTTTTGAAATTACTACGAAACCCAACACAAACATGGGTATCCTGCTTTACAGCTTATCTTATTATGGTCACTTGGGGGCTTCCTGTTCAAACATAGGTCGTATTCGAACCAAAGAGAACATAGTTGTCGATACCCTTTTGATTAGCAAACTGCTGAACCTACTTGGGGGCTTCTTGATCGTATCCGAATCATAGCTCAACCCCTTTGGGAATCGACATGGATCGTATTCGAATCAGCGTCGCTAAACAACTCTTATGATCACTTGGGGGCTTCCTGTTCAAACATAGGTCGTATTCGAACCAAAGAGAACATAGTTGTCGATACCCATTTGATCGGCATCGCCAAGCCACTGGGGGCTATATGATCATATCCGAATCTTAGCTTAACCCCTTTGGAACAGTTTACTGATCGTATCCGAATCAGAAGCCTCAAAAAGTTTTATTTTATCTCCGGTAAAGTTTATTGCAGCCACAATTACTTAACTTGAGACCTTTTTTGGGGATTATATCTCAAATGTATATAAATGTTTTATGATTAACCCGGCTTGACTTTTGACTGTAAGTCACCAGCTTCTGACAACCATCATTTATATGGAAGCATTGGCTTCTAATGCTTGGGTTATCACCCTTATTACACAGTTCATGTAAACCGGCAGTACAAATTCAATATCACAGTGGTCATTTGGAGGCTTCCTGTTCAAACATAGGTCGTATTCGAACCAAAGAGAATATAGCTATCGATACCCACTTTAATCGGCAACGCCAACGCCATTGGGGGCTATATGATCATATTCGAATCTTAGCTTAACCCCTTTGGAATGGTTTACTGATCGTATTCGAATCAGAAGCCTCAAAAATTTTATCTGTTTTTATACAATCGCAAGTATTTGAGTTGTCACAAATATCATATGTGTCGGTTCTTACAGAGTTGAGTTATCAACTTCACTGTCCGGGGTCACATAAGCCGGCGGTATCATTCAAAGGATCATAGGGATCTTGTGGTCTACTTGTGTGCAGGATAAGACTACATTTGGGTGGTTACCCGCCCTGTTTTTGACGTTAAGTCGCCAGGGCATGTGTTGTTTAAACTCTTTGCAGGATTTGTAGAAATATGACATATAAATGATTAAGTTCAAGCTCATTACCAAAGTTCATGCTTCAAAATGATGATCCGTTCTGGATTTTTCTCAAAGGCTATGAGCCGCAGGGTTATAAAAATTTCGGCTTACAATGGAGGCGTATTACATCACCATCGGCCAAGAGCCGCCAAGTCTTTAAACTCCGGATTTACTTGTCAACCGATGAGGTATTCAAACGTTTAATAGCCAAACTGGCTGGATTTTCATGATGACATTGATGATTGAGGTTTTCTTACCGGATTATGTTATTCAAATCACGAATAGCCAACATGGCTGGATTTCTATTGTGATTATCAATAACCAGTGCTATGGTTGAGGTTTTCAAAGTCGCTTTAGCGCAACGGCTATTATTTTTATCAATGGATATGATTTATTCTACAATGGAAGGAATAGTCCCGAGTCGCTGCAGGCTTACGACCCGGCACTTGGGGGCTATATTATTCAGATTGGGATTATATCAAATATGCAAGTCCCATATCACTGCCAGCATGCACCATGGCACTTGGGGGCTAATGCAAAGTCATTTTTTTTGCTCAACTTATTGAAAGACCCGACTCATCACATTTTAAATAAGCCGGCCCTTGGGGGCTACCAATTGCTCCTGTCAAAACTTCAAGGTACACAAGCCTCAGTTGATTACATTGAAAGATCCACTACTCAATTGGTAGAGCGCAAGGCTCTTAACCTTATGGACGTGGGTTCAAACCCCATGGTGGAGATTACATCAGATGATGTTATTATCAATTATATGCAAAGTCCCAGCTCAGTATTATCTTACTAAGCCGGCCCTTGGGGGGCTTGGGGGCTACACATTGCTGTTCAAATTTACATGGTTATAACTACAAAGTCCTTGCTCATTATTGCATAACGACCCGGACCTTGGGGGCTACAGGTAATATGGATATAAGGGAGAAAAATCTTCAAATTATCGGTTTTGAGCAAATCAGGAGGATCAATTACATAAACCGGCGTCAACAACAATTATGACTCGACATCATCAGTCTTTTATAACCCGGAGATTTTGGAAATTATAACTCGGCAAGATCTACATCTTTAAGCCGGTTGAAAATCAGATGAGTATTTCAAGGCCTATATTTTTTAAGCCGGCGCTTCGGAAGCCGACGCAAATGGATTATTTGTTTACAATATTTTCTTCTACAAGCAAATTGATTGTGAAGCTGGTCTATTGACCCGGATTTTCTTGAAGAAGGAAATGACAAGGACTTAAGGATGTTCAGGTGCCGGTTTACAAGAATTCTTAACCCGGAGCACAACCTGTCAAATTTGTTCTTGTGTTATTTTGCAGCATAAGTTTACCATGGATAAATCCAAGCTAAACTTGGGGGCTAATGTCGGAGATATACCCCGCGGTGTAACCCGGCCGGAAGTATAACCCGACCGGACTTGGCGACTCACTAATGACCCGCCCTGACTGGACGACTCACTAAGTGACCCGCCCGAGCCTGACGACTTAACGGTGACCTGGCAAGCGGATCAGAGGAGCGACAAGACCCGGGGGCCCATGAGGCTCAAGGCCCAGAAGGACGGCTTACGTTATGGTAGGCCAGCTTAAGAGGAAAGGCGGGAGGAATATCTCCCTTACAAGGAATCAAGACCCGGACTTGTATCCGGCTTATAGTACAAGATAGGCTAATCCTAGTCCTATTAGGACTCCACATGTAACCCGCCCCTCTAAGTTATATAAGGAGGGGCAGGGCTCCCCAAAGACGGACAACAAGAAACAATCTCTATGGCTAGACACGAAGGGAGAGCCGGCTCACCGTGGCGACTCTCTCATGATTATAATAAGACCTAGCCACAAACAGCATGTAGGGTTATTACCGGATGATGTTTCCCGGGGCCTGAAGCTGTCTAAATCCTCATCTTGTGTGATGATCCGCCCTGCGTCTCTCGTCCCACTCAACCACTCTCAAGCTACCACATAGATGCGTTGGCCTCGCGACTAAGTCCTGACACTAAGGACATCTGACGTGTTAATTCCACGACAAGTGTGTTTCTTATATCTTTGCCCATCAGATTCCTGATGGCCACCGGGAGTATTTGTGTAAACATTACGTGGCAATCATGTGATTTCATGTGTTCCAACTTCATTTTACCTGAGCTCACATCCACGAGACTTCTGATGTTTGCGCAGTAGGAAGAGGGTGTCTTAACTGACAACAAATAGGTGAAGAACTATGTTGCTTCTTTTGTACTGAAATTGTAACTCTGGCGAGCTTTGATGAATTTTTCATCATCTTCTGCTTCACTCTTGCATTTTGATTGATCAGCAAGCATATCAAGCTGTGAACTGTCACCATCCTTTCTTTTACCTTTAATCTTGAGCAGAGTACCAAGGATGCTTTCACATACGTTCTTCTCTACGTGCATGACATCGATGCAGTGACGTACACGTTGAATCTCCAAGTAAGGTAATTTCCTGAACATCGATTTCTCTTAAAGGCTTGACCCTTGGGTGTTTGTTTCACCGTTAAAGGGTGGTTCTTGCCAAGCACAACATTAATTTTTTTAGCCATGTTGTGGACCACCTCCCCTTCATAGGGTCTTGGGCCCACACCTGCCTATGCCGTACCATCAAGTTCAGCTTTCATCTTTCGGTATGGGTGAGTTTTCCGTAAGAACCTACGATGATGCAAATACATGGTTTTGTGCGAGTTGGGAAGTCTTCTGCTAGGTGTCCTATCCATGCATGTGACACACCCTACATCTCCCTTTGTTTTCTGCCCCGATGTGTTGCCTAATGCCGGCATATCTTGAATGGTGTGCACCAGCATCGCATGTAGATTGAAAATCTCGTTTCTGTAAGCATCATAACATTTTACAGGAGGCGCGTCTATCCACACTATCAACAGTTCTTCTACTAGTAGCTGAAAGTAAATGTCGATGTAATTTCCAGGTTGCTTTGGGCCTTGGATAATCATTGACATCATAATCTATTTTTTCTTCATACACAACCAAAGAGCTAGGTTATATATGCATAGAAGCACCAACCATGTGTTCTGATTGGTGCTCATATTGCCAAAAGGATTCATCCCGTCAGTACACTCCCCGAGCCTTATACTTCTAGGATCCTTGGCAAAGTCTACATACTTGTTATCCATTAATTCCCACTGAGCCCCATCTTTCAGGTGCGTCATAAACTTATCCACAATTCGCTCATCATGATGCCACCGCAACCTCTTTGCCTCTCTAGGGTCTGCAAACAAACGCCTCAACCTTGGAATTAAAGTCAAGTTCTAAACAACCTTGAACGGGATCCCTGTCTTAATCTCGTCGTCCAATTTGTACTTGTCATTTGCTCTCCTGCGCTAGTATCATGCATGCTTGCATGTGGAACATGCACGCAAATCTTTGTACTCACCATGGTACAATATACAATCATTTAGACAAGTGTGTATCTTCTCTACTTCAAGTTCCAATGGGCAAACAATTTTCTTCACTTCATTCGTGCTTCTAGGGAGCACATTATCTTCCGGAAGAATTTCTTTGAAAAGACCTAACATCTCTGTGAAGCCCTTGTTTGATAGACCGTTTGCTGCTTTAAATCTGAGAAGCGCCAGGGTGGCACTCAACTTGGAATATTTATTTTTGCAACCTGGATACAATTCTTTCTTGGAGTCCGCATCAATGGTTGGCACATCCTTGTACCCAATAATATCCTTTTTGGGCCCTCGAAATCTGCAATCATAGCAGCAAAATCTGGCATATCAAGATCGTTGTCATCTGCGTCGACGTCTTGGTTTTCCAGTGGGCGTTTCGCTTTCCAGTTTTCCATTGGTAGCTTGACACCTCTGCCTCGATGTTAGATTCAACATCCATGTGACATTGGTCGGGGTTTGGCATCTCGTTGCCCTGGGTATCTTCATCCATGACCTCCTCTTCACCGTGTCTGGTCCAACGTGTATATCCATCCATGACTCCCCTAGAGACTAAGTGCAACTGGACATCTGCAACTTCATGTGACTCTGTATTGGCACAATCAGTACATGGACACAGGATGTAATCCACATCACCAATTCTCCTCTGTCACGCCACTGATAAAATTTGCGGTTTTCTGATTCTTCATCCATCGAGATTGTTCCATCTGCAGCACATGAATGGTAATTAAAAACAAAACAACAACATTAATACACGGATTAACTGTTGCCCAAAGATGCATGCATAAATCACAAGGTTTTATTTTCATAATTACTAAGGGCGCTCCACATGTTGTTATCCAGACGTGCAATGACAAAAATTAATGGCCAGTTAATTTACATGCAGAGTACTAGTACAACACTACCCTTAGGAATTGAATACCTTAATTAAGCCATTCATGAAAAGAATACCTTAATTAATTAGCCGTGTGGCGACCTTCACCCAGTAGACAGAGAAGCGCGATGCGGTGGCACGCCGAGACAGCAAGGTGGAGGAGCAAAGCTTAGTCCGGCTGCCGCCTGAAGTTCGACCTCCACTATCCCACCATCGACCGCGATGGATGTGCTCGAATCACGCTGCCATGGGCCTGATGGTTGAGCTCCTCCTATCTCCCGCTGCAGACTGAGGATCGAACTCCTATGATGCTGCCACCACCCACCGACCGGGGATTGACCTCTTCTCCGGTAGCCGCTGCCTAGGCCGCCGCCGCCATCTCTATATGTAGAGCGGCTAATTTTTTTACGAATATCTGCAGAGCGGCTATTTACATGGTATCACTTTAACTCAATTATATGGACAGGGTAGTACATCATATACGGTTATGTAACAACAACTATGTCTAACCTACATTGTCTTCTCACATGGTTTGGTGCGGAAATCGTGTGTGACGTTGTAAATACCTAACACAAACGACATGTATAAACAGTGTGTCGTATACAACATATAGTGCCATAAGTAGTTCATGACCGTTAGCTTATCCCCACAGTTTCCCCATTTCCCCCAAATCCCTACATAGCCTCCAAATTCCCTCGTGTGGCACTGACATTGGGGGAATGCGGACAAGTGGTGCTGATGGTTTTGGTGCGGCTGCTCCTGCTTGTATCGCAGCCACGACAGTGGTCGCTGTCGAGCACTTGCCTAAGGTCATCAGAAGACAGGTGTACTATGGATCCGAATCGTCCTGTCAGGTTCCAATCTATCCCGATCTTTTTTAGCATGTCCAAAGTATAGCTCCTTGCTGAATCCATCCTGAATGACACCCCCTCCCCCCCCCCCAGGAAAGCGATCTGTCGCGGATCCGGAGCATGACTCCAGACTCCCGCAACACGAGTTTGACTCCAAGTTTTGCGCCACCGAGAAGTACCAAAAGCTGAGTTGTGTGCATGGGCACACTCCCGCTCGACGTGTATGCACAGAGGGATTCAACATTGGCAGGCAGTTTCTTAGTTGCCCCTTAGAGGTTAGTGCTAAGTTCATCATTCTACTTCAGTTAATGCCATCGCTCATCCTAAATACTATTTAACATTGGCAGGGACATGAGGCTTGTGCCTTTGTTAACTGGCTGGATGAAGAATGGCATGGCAGGGCTTGGAGTGTTATCACCAAGCTCGCGGAAGATAACGTAAAGCTGAAGAAGAAACTGGCTGATCTGGAATGTACAATCAGTACGATGAAGCAAGAAATAATCAATCACAACCAATAGATGAAAGCAAGAGACAAGAAGGAACTAGCATGCATAGTTCTGGTTGTCGCATTAGCCATGTTCTATGCATTGTTTGCAATGATGATTAGGGGTTTTGTTTGACAGTATTGCTAAAGCACATCTAGATGTGCTCTAAGTAATGCACATCTAGGTCCTATGCCATTGATGTTACGTGAAGATTCGTGCAAATATTTTCCTTCATCTTTTTTTCTTTTCCTCTATAGTTTGATTATTACTGGCTTTATCAATAAGAGGAGCTCAATTTATTGCTTGCCAACTGTCCTACTCCGTTCTTACCGGTACTGGTGCATAATCCCAAAACTCGTTCCTTCTTTTTGTCCTGAAAAAATAGACCAGCCAATAGGAGTCATGCGCAACCCCGGGAATTTGGAGCGACTGGGTACAAATAATTGTGGTTGATTATATCAGTGGTTAGATAATACATCAAACCTCGCTTCAATTGGCATTTCCTCTTCTCTGCATACCCCGCTTAAGTGTCCACCATCTTCATCGTCCCCGGCAGGCCACGCTACACACTGGCACACACTTTGCAGCCATGTCGAGCGACAGCGAGGACGACAGTTCAGCCAGCATTCTGGCGCCCGATGATAGGTCAACATCAGAATCATCCCGCTCGTCTTCCATGAGTCTAGTGTCGAGCCCAGACCTCGACTATATCCGGATCATGGAAGGGACGCCGCTTCCGGAGTCGTCAGACGACAACCAGACCGACGAGGAGCCGTCGGAGGACGGAGAAGAGGACGACGATGATGATGAGGAGGAATGGTCGAACAAGGAGGAGGAGGACAACGACAGCAACGACGATGATGACGGCGGCGGCAATGAAAAGCCAACCGTCAGCGGCAAGAAGCGTCCTCACCAAGACGATGTCGCGAGACCATCCAACAACAACAACCACAACAATAACAAGGACTAAATTAAGCAGACTGTACATGTCTTTGTTTCTATTTGCTCATATTAATTTGTTATCTCTGTTTATCCTGTCAATCTCATCGCAGACGGTTAGTAATAAGTATTCGACAGAGACTTCTACATTATCGCCCATAGGTTGGTTTCTTAAAATTGTGTGCCCTGATGAGCACACAATTCACAAAAAAGACTGTATGGGATGTCTATAATGATCACACACAATTCTGATTACCGACCTGTTTGCCGGGTATCACACAGATCTTGTTATGCCAAATCGTTTGTGTTCACCTCGATCATTGCAAACAGTTCATCGGAGCAAACTGTATGCCGTATATCGCACACACATTGATATGGCTTCCCGTTTCTGTTGTTCTGTCTAATCGCAAACAGTTCATATGGATGAACCGTATGCTCAGCATCACACACGCAACTAAAATCTGAACCGTGTTTGATGTGCCTGCATCGCAAACGGTTTGCACCTTTTTTGATGGTTATTTTACACCACCGTTTGCGATTATTGCATCGCACATAGTTTTGTCGAAGGGTCTCTGATCGTAATGTCGTGTTAGCAGCATCATGAAGTAGTGCAGGATATTTTACTTAAGTAATTAACATAATGATATTTCATGTTTATGGCTTATCATTATCAAAGGAGTTACCATGATATCAATCTACAGGTGTGTTTTCGACTATTATGTCAGGATATGTTATCCTCCTTGGCTTAAAAAGCCAGGGCATATATTTTTCCTTGTGTGCAAAAAGTATGAAAACGTTGATCTGCCCCACATGGACGATGATGTTATGGAAAGGAACAGCGGCAAATCATACAATGATTATATTGGCGGTTTAACAGTTAAACGGCTAAATATGCATGATGGCATGCCACATCATTGGTTGTAAACCTAGGCTGTTACAAAGCCATAGTGGACCTGCAAAATAGGACTTAAGTGTTTTTCAGCACATTATGCTTATGCCCTGGTTTAAGAGCCACCTGGTATCAATGGCCTTCATCACGGCGGGTTGATGACTCTGGGTCATCCTGCTCCGGCTCTTCCTTTTGTCCGATCTGGAGGTCAGGAGACGTCCAGTCGATGTCGGTTAAGGCTTCGAATACATCTTCATCATTCATAATTGGGGACGGATCAACATCAGGAGCAAAGGTATGCTTACGCGTTAGAGGGGTGAGATCCACGACGTCATAAGCCGGCGCTTTCACTTTGGAATTCTCCATGGTGTAAGCCGACTGATATCTAGATAAATCGGTTTCCTCGGCCAGCTTGCATGCCAGGGGATGCATCTCCTTTATGCACTTTGCAAAGTCTGTCTGATCAAAAGGAGACCCATCTTCTTTGAGGCTTGGACAACCAGTGGCCATCTCCTCCAGGTCAAGTTTTGCTTGCCATGCTTTGGCTCGGGTAAGAGTTGTAATGGAGCCAGCGTGGGTGGCAGATCACTTGATCTCTTCGAGTTTTGGGGGCATTACGGACAGCTTATCTAGCAACTCCCTCAGGAGGGGCGGTGGTTGTTTACCATTGGACATAGCCACAAGAGTCCGTTGTGTGCCAGTGTATAATTGTTCCATCAGAGTGTACACGGCTTTGAGCTTCAGCAACATGTCTTGGCCAAGATTGGAGTTCCTGGGGCCTATTGAGTAAACATGCAGATGAGTCGCCAGGCGAATTAAAATTGAAAATTGGGAAAGGTTAAAACATTCTGAATTACTTATCAAAGATAGCATATGTCATCTATGAAATATGGCGTTTTAAGTCGGTCAGCTCTGCAGTGGTCTCCTTTAAGTAAGATTCAACAGCTTCTGTCCTTTGCAGTAAGGCAGCCTTTTCCTCCTCCCAGGCGGCTCTCTCCACTGAAAATCTGGCTCTGAGTTTCTCGTTCTCATCTAGGCTAGACTTCAACTTGGAGTCAGCTTTGCGTGTTTGAGCTTCTTGGTGTTCAAGCCTGTTCTTCACACCCACTAATTGGGACTCAGTCAAGCTTAAGGCATCCTGCAAGTAAGAATCAAAAGGTTATAAACATATTTGTTAGGAGACAATTTACTTATAAGTCCTAAGCACATTGCAAGCAAAGCACTTGGCACTTGGGGGCTAATGTATGAAGAAGTTCTTTTCAAATTGTATTACTAAAGACCCGGTTCATCTTTATCAGATAAGTCGGCCTGTGAGGGCTATGAAGTAAATTTATCCTTGCAAGGTAATAAAGGTGATCCGGCTCATCTTTATCAGATAAGCCGGCCCAGAAGGGCTATGACTGGAAATTTGCAATGGCATATTGATAAGTCTTAAACCATACTCAACATATTGTTTCCTATGGATAAGACTTGGGGGCTGGATGAATATATATGCAGGGGAAGAATGTATTCATACCTTGTATTTCTGTTGCATTCTTCTAACTAAGTCAGCCTCCAGGTCACGACCAGTATGCAGATGACTCAGATAACCAGAGTATAATTCATTGACACCAAAGTTTGAGTAGCTCGCAATGTCAAATTTGGTTTTGCTCTTCTTATAGGCAAGCAGTTCCTCCTTGGCAGAATGCTTAGACAAAACAGTGGGATTCCCCGGTTCTACATAACCAGTGCTAGTGACCAAGACATCCTCGGTATATCTTCTCTGGCAGGCTTGGTGGGGCCTAGCAGCTTAGCATTTGACTGGTCAATACCCATTGGATCCATGGGGGTGTCATGAGTTTCTAGTGGCGGGTCACTAGGAGTGTCTTTGGGGTTCTGATTTGAAGCTTCCGATGCTGGCGTCTGTTTCTCCGACTCATTGATCTTAGGATCTTCGGCCGGCTTGCCTATCTTCAACTTCTTGCTTGGTTTAGCTATACCACTAAAAATAAGACATATGAGGATGTGAATATATCGGTTTAAAAGTGTTAAAAAAAAGAATTCAAATGTTCTGACCCAGGGGCAATCTTGAAGGGAGGCATCTGAGTCCCAGTAGAGTCACCAGAGGATGAATGAGAAGTTCCCTGATAATTTGAGTCGGAAGGATTAAGTGGTTGACGGATAAGACCTGCCTTTGGAAAGGAGAGGAATGAACTCTGAGGCACCTCTTTTCGGCGTTTGCGAGGGGTTGGCGTGTTGGGTAAGCCGATAGAAAGATCTCTGCCTCCACTATTCCGGGTTGTGCACCGAGCTTCATGTTGTTGTTTCTTCAAAATAAAATTTGGATCCAACTAAGCTAAAGGGTGAGAAAACCATACTTTCCGGGTCACTTGCCGAATTCTCTGTCTTGGCAAAGGCTCGGAGTCAGAGTAAATGATAGTTGCATTTTCAACATCTGCCTAGCTGGTCTCTGCATCATCCTGAGAGCGTTCAGCGTCAATAAGATGTATAAAAAAGGAGCCAAGAGAATTGAGTTCTACCTGCGACTCATTATCCACGACAAATAGCTTTGTTGTATCTGACTTCTTCTTGGTTCTCTTTGGAGCCTTGGTCTTTTCCTTGACCTTTTTGGCTGGTTTATCCTGCAGTTTCTTGCTCCAAAAAGAAGATTCGGCATGGAGAAAGCAAGTGATGATAAGGAGTGTTCAGTTTATGCGACTAATGAATAAAGTAAATTGGCTTGAAACACTTACATCTGGAGCTGGGTTAAGAGCGCGGAAGGGATTCAACCCTGTCTTGCTACAGCTTTCTAAGCTTTCCCTGAGAAGCGTTTTAGTCATCTTATTGATCTCTTTATGTTCCAGACGCACTTGACAGTGATGCTGTGGATCTTTGACATCGCAAGTGTATTCGCACATTAAACCGGGACGGCGGCTCAAAGGTATAATCCTCCAAGCGACCCAGCATCGGACTAAATCAACTTTAGTTAATCCATTAGCTAGCAAGGCTCTTACCTTCGAAAAGGTAGGCATATACTTAGCCCGTTCAGTGGTGCTGATCCGGTCCAGAAGTGGATGTTTCGGGTTAAGCCGACAGTCGCGAAAACCCGGCAGAGGATTTTCACCAGGTGGAGATGTGTCTTGGCAATAAAACCAGGTCTGGTTCCAGTCTTTAGGGTGACTAGGAAGTGCAGCTGCAAGGAAGATAACATCTCTTCGTCTTTGAATTGAGATTCCACCATGTTCTAAGATGGGTTTGTCTGTAAACTCAGTCTGGCGGTTCAAATAATAGTACTCTCTGAAAAGGTCAAGGCTGGGATCTTCTTGAAGGTATGCTTCACAAAAGACTTGAAAGTTGCAAATGTTGGAAGCGGAGTTGGGTCCAATGTCTTGGGGGTGAAGTTGAAATAAGTTTAATACATCGCGAAAGAATTTTGACCCAGGCGGTGAGAAACCAAAGATCATATGGTCAGCAAAGACTATGATTTCACCTTCCATTGGCTGAGGTCTAACTTCTGTCCTTGGAACTCGCTAGTGGATGACATCTTTGGCTCCTAGGATGCCCGCTTGAACATATTCATTAGGAGCTTGCTCCGTAACAGTGGAAGCGACCCAATCACGCGAGGTGACAGTTTTAGTCATTTTTTATCATGTAAAGCCTAACAAGGAAATATTGGCGGGTCAAATTCGTGATGACAAGCCGCCCAATGGTCAAAGAAAGTAAGTTTATTATGCAAAATTGGTTATGTGCAAAGAATGATTGCTATGGAAGAAGAAAATAAATGGCATGGTTAAATCGACAAGGCACGGTCGGGTAATATCGACATTGGATAAATACTGGCGGTTTAAAAATTCATAAGTAAGTCGGCTGGCATTTGGCAGGTTATAGAGTATCATTTGAGCCGCCCATACAGCAGTGATCAAGCAGGTATCTACGGCAGTTCGAAAAACAGACGGATTTTTAACTAAGTGCTAGACAAACAAGTTTCACAAGTTTCGCTTATAATTTTGGATCTACGGCAGTTCAAAAAACAGACGGAAATTGGTAAACCTAAACATGGAGGATGAACTACTGCATTGGGGAGTGAATCTCAACAGAAGGGAGTGGATCCATAATTGATAGCAGATACTAAGATAATCAAAGCATGACTTTAGCATCACATTTGGGCTCAACTAAGCAATATGGCAGATGAACTACGAGCAAGCGCGATGAACATCGATGAACATCGAAGAACCAAGGAAACCCTAATGCAGATTGGAAGAAAAGGGAGATGGGTACCTGGTGATGCTGATGGACAATGGAGGGGCGCCACCGTTTTTTTGGTCGGAATCAGGTTGATGCAGCGGCCAAGACGACGTTGTTGACTGGGGCAGCGGAGCTCCGGTGGCGTCGGTCGTCACGAGGAGGAAGAATAAGAGGCAGAGGCAGGGGTAAAAGTGAAAAGGTGGGCTCCTTGTCCCTATTTATAGGAGGTGATAAGATGGCATGCACGGAGATCGAGGAGGAAAAATGATTATGTTAACAATGATGGCGCCTCGATTTTTGGGAAGCCTATTAAAGATAAAGATCTGTTGAGATATCATGGGTCCTGTGCGAAATTAATGCACATGAGGTCATGGCGGGTTACAATGATTCTGTTTATATGACGTCATGGCGGGTTATAGTTGTCTGCATAATTCGACACTGATGCACAGTCTGTTAAGTTAAACAGTGAAGATTGACATGAACAGTTCAAATCAACCTGGGGCCTAATGTTGGGGATATAGCTCTGAGGAGTGACCCGCCCAGGAGGGGCTGGGTTACACCGTTGGCGGTTTAATATGAAGAAAGTCTGAGGAGGCCCAAGGAGAAGTGTGAAGATGGCGGCTCATGGAGGAAGGCCTGGTGGAAGCCCAAGGCCCGGGCCTATGAACCGTCGTATGATGACTTGCCCTGTAAGGCATGATTAGTTATAAACCGAGCCGGTTACATTGTGTGAGCTGGCTGGGACTCTGTAAGCTTTCGGGGTCTCAACCTATGTATAAAAAGGTGAGACCCGGCGGCGGGTTAACTCAAGAAACAATCAATCGAGAAGTAGGTCAAGCGTATTTGCTCCCTTGTAATCGAAACTCAAACAATACTACTACAAGCAGGAGTAGGCTTTTAGCTCATTGAGAGGGGCCAAACTTGGGTAAACCCTTTGTGTATTTTGTTCATGTTCAACCCCTTCAAGTTAACTATGTTGTGATGGCCCTACACCTAAGTCCTTTTGCTAGGACATCTGCCGTGACAATTCCACGACAATATGGATATTCTGTGAAACAAAAAACATGCAACAAACAGGAACTGTCACTAGGCACTGGATCAATAGGTTAATCTAATGTCATATAAACTATTGCCAAAAATATGTGAAAGTTGTATAATATTGGCATGAAACAATCAAAAATTATAGATACGACGGTGACGTATGAGTTGGCAGGAGGCCAACCACCGGCCACAGGGAGGGTATACGGGAACCTACCGGGTTCTAAGTGTAGATCCAGGACCAGGAGGACATCGCCATGTTGGCCATCCGGGCTGCCTTCAGGCCAGTGATGAAGCAATGGCTGGTCCTTGGCCCTCCTCGCATCACCAGCCTCTCTGCCAACAAGTGATGCGAGTTCTGGGCAGGTGCAGATGTTTAAGAGTGACATGGTGCTCGGGCACAGCCGGGAGTACTTCTGCCGGCGGCACCAGATCATCGCCGGCGACCTCCTAGTCCCGAGGCTCTTCGGACTGGGGCTGAAGGTGCAGATCTTAAATGCCAACACCTCAAACATTTGCAGGGTTTGGTGCTCCAAGCACAGTTGCGTCGGCGACATCTCTCATTCCCTCTAGGTTATCTATCGTCTGTCAAGTATGAACCAGTGTAGGTCTGAACTAAAGTTTCATCGTCTCTTTTGCTGTGAACTTGTGTATATTTTGTCTAGGGAACAACACCCTAGGGTCCAGTAGAGGCATGGGATGCCTTGTTGTTTTAAAATCATGCCTGGTAGTACTTATGATCTGCACGTTCTTGATGTTTTTGCTCTGTTCTTGCTATTCTTCTGTTGTTGTTCTTGTTGATAGTGTGTTGTGTGCTACAAAATGGGTGACAAGTCCACCACAATTGAAAGGGATGGGTAGACCAACTACTTGCACATAGCCAAAAAGTTGTGCTTTGCATCTGCTCTTCCCTAAGAACTAAAACATGCAACCAACCACCATGCCACCATCTGGGCCTTGATGCAATGCATGCAATCAATCAACATGTAGATGGTGGTTTTTTGCCTGCATTACCTCAATCAGGCTTGTAACCAAACACACCCTAAATCAATTCCCCCACCCCACTGTTGGTGTTGGTGCCACCAAGCAGCCAAGCTCAAACCCACCGCCATTTGGTGAGCCCCAACGATGATGGCACCGCCGTCATCGACTGCTACTGATGAACCATCTCATCCATCCTGCCACTAGATTGGTGCCACCGAGCTCAACCTGTCGCCGCCAGCGAGCCTTGGTAAAGGTGGCATCATCGTCATCATCTGTTGCTGATGAATCATCTCCCCCATCCCATTGTTGGCTCTTGTGCCACCGAGCTCAAACCCACCACCAGCGACGAGCCACGACAACGATGGAATCGTCATCATCTTGTGTTGTTAATGAATCATATCCAGTCTGCTATTCACACTCGTGGCACCAGTGCGAACAACGGGATGGAGGAGATGATGATGATGCCACCGTAGGCGAGGGATTTGAGTTCGGTGGCACCGGTGCAAACGGGTAGGTGAAGAAGATAATTCAGCAGCAAATAACGATAATGGCAATGCCACCACCGCCGGGGTTTGGTGCCAGAATGGAGATGGTGCAGTAGTAGCACACAATGATTGTGATGCCACCGCCATCGGAACGGACATGATGATTGTGATACCATTGGCTCTAGGGTTCACGCCCTGAAAGGTGATGATGCATGATGCATCGGGGTTCGAGCACGACTGCCAAACTGAGAAGAAGACCTCGTCGGTTTCGAAACCAACCGGAGTCCAACTGAGTCCATTCGTTCTTCTGATGATGGACGTGCATGGCTCTGATTTGCAAAGATATCCAGCGCCAGTTTTGATCATGTAGTGCCATTTTGAATTGTTTGTCTCTTCTTAATCATATGCATCGTGCACGTAGATAGTGGTCTCATATCCACCTACGGACCTACCTATCTGGATGAAGCATATGTATTGTTTTCCAATTTTTCTCGTTCTCATGTTGAGTGAAAATACTAAATAGAGAACGAGCTCCATGGAGTTCCTTTTA
>NC_041381.1:431062273-431073977 GCF_002162155.2 Triticum dicoccoides
TTTTAGAAGTTTCTAAAAAATCTGAAAAAATCGCACACGTACATATGGATGTATGCTACATGTGTGTAAAATTTGAAGATGATATACATTATTGCGAAAGCTACACTAAAAAGACAAAATCGTGATTTGAAAATGGTGAACAGTTCATGCACTACTCGTTATTAAAAATGCATGAATTTGTCTTTTTTGCAGCTCTCACCACAATGCATTTCATCGTTGGACTATACACACGCATAATACATCAATATGAACGTGTAGAATTTCTTCCAGTTTTTTGGAACTTTAAAATGTGATTTTGATTATTTTTCAAAAAAAGGTCTCCATGGAGCTCGTCCTCCAAAACGACATATTCCCTGTTGTGTTTTTTTTTCTGCAACCCAACATATTGGCTTGTACTGTTTATGTATCCATTGCAAAGAAATAATCAAAATACAAGCCTTTTATTATTTATTTTTGCCATAATTTTTGAATAGTTTACAAAAACTTTTTTTTCTTTTTCTACTTTTTGAAACCCAAATACCTTTTTTTCCTTGTTAAACTATTGGCTTCTAACTTTCTCATCGGGCCACTTAAACAAGAAAGATGCCATTTTATCTTATTGAAAAATATCAAGAAACATGTATTGGCCTATATCCTTAACAGAAACTACCGTCCACAAATTTAAGGGACACAAATTATCTTACAGTGGTCAAACAAACATGTTTATTTCCCCACAATAAAAAATGTCTATTATGTGAATTGATGAATCATACTAAACAAAGATGTGTGTTTCTTAACACAAAAAATCCCTATGAAAGATATATGTGGAAACACACAAAAATCATAATTGCATGCATTATGTATAATCATAGCAAAGAAAAAAGGATAAGAAACATGACATGGATGTTGATGACACTAAATTTTCCAGCCACCCTAAATTTAAAAGACAACTAGTTAGTCTTGGTTTCATGCTATCACATCGAAGATCGATCAAGATTATTATTAGTGCTAGAAAATTAATATGATCATCCAACAATAAAATAATAAACTATGAATAAATAAATAGAAGCTTTTTGGTAATAAATTAATAGATGTTGCAAACAAAACTACAACATAACAAAAATGGCCCAGAAAAGGGTAAGGCAATGTGTGATACAGACTGAGCTTTTAGTCATGCGGAGGTTTAGTCCTATGACAAGGGCCATTACCTCTGTCATAGAGAGCCGAGCTATAAAAGTGTTGCACATCCATCCAACATGTTAACCACTCTCCCTAAAAGAAAACATGTTAACCACTCGGTCCATACTTGGTTTTTGGAATGAGAGTAATGACTTACTCAGATTAAAACTTAAAAACCATCTCACTATGAAATACTCCCCCCATTCACTATTAAAGATGTTTTGGGTATTTCAATATGAACTACATACATATTGCAATGAATGAACAAACACATTAAAACTTGTCTACATACATCCAATTTAGAAGAAAAAAAAAGTTAGAACATCATATAATAGTGAGCGAGGAGTAGCAAATATAGTAGACGTGGATACAAATTAATCAAAGCTAGGTATCATGCATATTCTTTTAAAAAACATGTTGATAACATAAAAAATGATTTGCTAGTGCAAACATACCTTGATTTTTTTTTGAACAAGCAAAGGCACCAAGAGGTGCCTAATTTCATTCAGCTCAAAGAGATAGTACAAAGAGATTTACATAGATCTGCAGATGATAAGAGGGGAGGATAAGCAGAAACTATGAGAATGAGCTGAAGAAAAGATCCTATAAGGCAAAGTGGAAGGACCACAATGCGATGACCAACATGATCAAGAGAAGCAGGATTACATACTGCAGCCGAAACATGGCAGCAGGCATGAAGGGGAAAAGAAATTTAAAACAACTAAGCATTGCAGCCACTAGATACTCCAAAGACTGTCCATCTTGACATAAGAAGCTTGAGGCGCCGAAAAGAGCGGTTACACCAAGCCGGACCTGTAAGAGAGAAACTTCCTTCAGCATCCCAGAGATGCGCACAACCTGCAAAACAAAGAAGAAGTACTTTGCATCTCCAGCAGTCCAAGTCCAGCATAGTTCTAAGGGCCCTGTAGATGAAAATTTGAAAAACCAAACATGACAAAGCAGCTTGCACAGGAAAAGAAGCTAATAGTGAGGAGACCAAAAACTAATAGCAGTGCACAGTATGTAATTTAACACCAGGAATTTGAAATTTTGATAGGACAGGCACAACATGGCAGGATCTAGGAGAATGGGTTCGAGCAAAGCAACAAACCTGAGTATTACCAGTGGATCTAAAAACCTGTTGAGCACGATTATGTTCAATACCATTAATCTCTCTAGAAATATGAAACACCTTCGGATGCAAGGAAGCAGTTTGCTTGAGAAAAATGGCCAGATCCTTTCTAATGTTCCAAGGAATAGAGGAGTCCAAGGTGTTTCTTAGAGCAGCATACTTGGCAAGAGAAAGACAATTTTTCAAAAAAGTTGGATGAACAATATTAAGTTGAGAGGCTATATAAGCAGCAGAAGAAAGAGGAATGGCTTCAGCTTGCAAAGGAGTGGAAGTAGATGTTGCCGAGGCCTCAACCTGAACATTGATTTCTCCTTGCGCAAATGGAATTGAGATGTAAATTCCAACACCTGTGGCAACTTCACCTGGTGGAAGATCAGGGGCTTTCTTTGTTCTAAAAGCTGCATCAAAAAAAAAATCGCCCTGACAATTAACAAATCAGACTTGAGTGTGGTACCTTGCAAAGGAAGCCGATTGTTAGCAAGATGATGTTGAATCTGTTGTTGCTTATTAGAAAGACTTGAAAGAACATCATCAGAGTCCAAATTCAAAGCAACCGATGCAATGTTACCTCGATAAGGAAGAGCTTTCTTTCGATTAAAAAGAAAATCATTATGAGCTTTCCAAAGGCACCACTGAAAATTAAGAATATTTGGAATAGAACCATGTGGATGCCTCATTTGAATTAGGGAAGTAAGCACCGAATGCATCGTAGAATGCCCTTGAAGCAAAACATACCTTGATAATTATTACCTTACAATGATTTGCTATCGCGAGCAGAAAACATTCTCAACCTAGGTTAGAAACAAAATATACTTAGATCTACTCAAGTAAACAAAGTCTGATGCAACATATATTTGCAAAAATCATGTTGATGAGATAAAATGATCTAAATTGTAGATATACCTTAAAATCTATTACCTTTTGTTAACTTCATCTAGATCCACCTTCCTCGCCATCGATGCAAGCTGGGGAAGTCATTGACAAACGCGCCATGAAGCTTCAAGCCACTACAGCAAATCCAATGGACTCCACCATGATGATATGGATTCCACACACCAACAAAGTTGTGGACACAACGCCTTTGGCTAAATCGATGGAAAGAGAACTTGCCATCCAATGACGGGGAGAATAACAAGCTTGTTAGAGAAGATTAAAGTAATAGGGTCACAAAGAGAGTAAGGATAGAGAAGAGGAAAAGGATGAGCGCGCCGCCGAAGGTTGAGAATGCGGTGTGGGGGTTGGGGTTGTGCCGCGTTATGGTTTGGGTGGATATATATACCACTTTGAGCACTCATCTAGATGGTTGGATCAAGATCTAATGGCTATAGATCCGACATCAATTTAATCTATTTTGAGTGGTTGTGAATGGATGGTGCATGTGTTTTTCTAAAATAAACCCTTATTTAATTTGAAATACAATCTTAATCCTTGTCTATTCCCAAGTGCCGTAGGGTTGGTATTTAGCCATCACCGCACTCACAAACAACACCACCCGACATGTGAAATATATTTTATAGTAGGATAACCACATGTCAAGCAAGGATACGATGCACACATTTAGACAACCAATGAGGATTGGGTGATGTTTCCTTGATATGTTTTTTGCGACATCAACGAGGTTGTGACCTCCTTTTCGCCATTTGGGTGTCTATGTGATGCCACACATCATTCTTTGGCGGTTTGTACTTCTTTGCATATGCATCAGCGTTCTCTCTGCCATCTTTTGCGAAGCTGGCGGAGCTTTTGTTCAAGATATGGTTCGGCCCTAGGATTTTCGATCAATGCAAGGCTTCTATAATGGCGGTCTCTTCTCCCAGTATTGCTCTAGCTCGACCTTAGCACGAGATACACATCCCCAGCTTCGACATGGGAGTGGCAGCGGTGGCGCATCTTCGGCTTGTTCTGGAGATCGAGTATGTTTGGCATTCAGATGACATGGTTGTAATTTCCTTCTTTTTGGATGATTGTATGTATTATTCACAAAAATAAATAAATTAAACAACCTATTCCATAGCATTTGTATCATACATCAAACAATGCTTATCATGCATATCTTGTAGTGTCATACCAGAAAATGAAGACCATAGCCAAATTGAGAATGCCTTGGAAATAAAACTATTGCTACACAAGTTTGGCGAGAGACCAGAGATATACAAGAGATTAGTTTGTACAAATTAACCTTCTCCATGCAATACAACCGAGGACACTACAAGATCATATTCTCCTCCTCATTATTATCATATTTTTATAAGTTGGTGCAAAAGAGATTTTCAAGATCATAAGTATTTTCACCAAAATCATCTTCCACAATAGTTTGTGATTCATGTTAATAAGGCACAACCAAAATAGGAGCACATTATTTGGGAGATATAACTTCTTCTCTTTATTTCTCCTTTTCCTTCTCTTCTCCTTCACCACCTTAGAAGTGGTGCTAAGTAATTTTTTGGAGCTTCTCTTTAGAGAGATTGGTTGGAAAGGAAGCTACTCCTCATCACTTGATTAATTATAAGAAACAATATGATAAAACTAGAAACCTTTTCCCTTTTATTAGTAGCAACATAAGAAACAACATTTTTTTATATTCCATCAGAGTTCCTTTCTTTCTATGTTGGGCTATGTGAGCATTCTCATTGCAATTCACCAAACAATACATATAGATTTCCCTTAGAAAATTATCAATTGAATTTCTGAGAATGAATTCTTCAAACCAAGCATTTCTATATGACAGTTGTTCACACCCCAAAAATAGACGAAGTTAAATTATGAAGGTAATCATGTCATCATAATATTTGGCCATGATTCGATCATGATAACACATGCATTGAAAATTAAGATCACCACTGCAAAGTTCAAAAGTAAGGGAATGAATAGAACACAATTCTTTAGCATAATCATCTAGTTCTATAAGCCATATTATAGTTCTCTCATATCTATGCACTTTATAATATTTATCATGCATAAATTATGTTCTTTCACAAGCTCTATGCTCTCCAAAAAAATTGGCATGCTTATAAGAAACTTCTTTAGAAATTTTATCATGCCTAGTGCAACCATCATTAATATTGATGGCATTCATGGACAGAATACTAATAGCATTTCAATCTCGATTACCATTCGAAGAACTCACGTCAATCACCTTTCTAAATTCTTGTCTGAATACATCACGACCATGTTCTAACTCAATGGTCTCAAGATATACTTTATAAAGATCACCAAGTGCACTCATCTTCATTTTTTGTAGAATTATTTTATAAACCAAACAAAAATAAATAAATGATACAATGCAAGATCTAATGAAGATACCTTCAAGCACTCACCTCCCTAGCAGCGGCACCACAAAGAGATTGATGTGTACTACACAGTTTACTATTGTAGACTTTGTTGGCCCTCCAAGCGTATAGTTTTGTAGGACAACAGCATATTTCCTCAAGTAGATGACATATGGTTTATCAATCCGTGAGAGATGTAGGATGAAAAAGTGACCTCCTCAAGCAACCTTGTAATCAAATAGAAGTGGTCTCTTGTGTCCCCAACACACCCAATAAAGTTGTCAAGTGTATAGGTGCACTAGTTCGATAAAGAGATGGTGTAATATGGATGGTAGAAATAGCTTTTTGTAATATGAATAAATAAGGGAATCTAGGTAAAAAGGAACAAAGTAAATAAAAACAAGTGTTTCAATGCTTGAAAATAAGGCTTAGGGTTCATAGTTTCACTAGTGCCAGCCCTCAAAATCATTATCATGTTTAATCATCATGATAAACCCTCAAAAAGTGCAACAAAGAATCACTTCAAAGTTTCTACTTTTATCAGAGAAACTATGATGGACTCGCGTAGGTGCGCTTAACAACAAACCACCTCAAAGTTTCCAATTTTAACCTATTGAATCATCCTAATTGTCATGGATAGTCTCAGAAATTGTACTGCCGTAACACCATTTGATACTTATCGTTCAACGTTTTGTGCATAGAGTACCCAAATGTCACCTCGGGTATCCGCAAGTTAAATGCTAAGCATGCATCATGTAATCTCAAATCCTAAATGTTCAATTCAACATACAGAAACTTCAAAGAGCAAGACTTAATTCACCAAAAAAACAATAGAGGGGGGAGCATCATAAGATCCAACTATATTAATAAAGCTCATGATACAACTAAAATTGGAATGTTCCAAGAGCATGTGCGAGAGAGAGACTAAACACATAGCTACTACTACATATCCTCAACCCCGAGGGTGAACTACTCAGATATCACCATGAGAAGAGAGGAAAAAGTAGTTGTAATGGTGATGGAGATGGCGGAGATGTCCCTGGAGGCATCTCATCGCCACTGAAGGAGAGGGGAAGGAGGCCCCCTCCTTATTCTTCTTCTTTGGCCCTCCAGGGGGAGAGGGAGCTCTCTCATAAATTAGATCTCTCTTTTCTGTCTACTGGTTTCGATACTTTTCTGGGCAGATCACTGTTTCTTAAATAACCAGAGATCTGTACCTCTGATCCGGCTGAAATTTGAAGGGGATTTTTATTATTTTTGTACATTTCTTGTGGTAGAAGTAGATCACCAACCGACTTAAAAAGCCTTCGTGTTGCCCCACCGCACAGTTAGGAGGTCGGGCCATCAGGTCGCGCATACAGCCGACCTCCTCCCCCCGGATCCATCTTCTCGTTGAGGGATTCTTTCGAGATAAAATAATTTCTGGTATTTTTCATATTTTTTCCTGCTTCATGAATTTTTCAACTAAAACACCATAAACACTAAAAAACAAGAACTGGCCTTTGGTGCTGGATTAAGAAGTTAGTCCAAATTAATATGACATAAAATTGTGCCAAAATCATATATAAATGATTTGAATATAGTATGAATACTTCAAAAATTGTAGAAACATTTGAGACGTATCGATGTTGCATAAGAGATCATCCTTCGAATTGGTGGACGTAAACAACTCATGTGCTAATCTGCACCACCCACGGCCGTACCGGTTGGATCCCGCCTGTGCCACCTTCTGACTCGCGCGGCAAGCGACCCGAGCCTCTGACTGGGGTAGCCACGGTTGCGCTCGACGATGCGGGCACGAGCACCCAGTGACATCCGAGAGGAGTAGGGGTTGAAGGTTTTGGGTGCCATTGGTAGCTCCCGCTACCTAAGCAGGGAAGGAACCAACAACAATGGGCCGGTGCAGAGCTGCAGCTGCCCCTCCGGGCCACTGGGGAGGCCGTGGATGCCGAGCTCCTGCCCTTGTCCATCCATGACTGGTGGAGGACGTGCTCCTCGTCATCTGGGGCGGAGCTTGATTCCTCCTTAGGCCTTGTTCGGTTGCTTGCCAAACCGAGTGGATTGAAGGGGTTTGAGGGGGATTTAAACCTCTTGTAAGTCAAAATACAAACCAATCCTTGCCAATCCCCTCCAATCCTCTTGGGGAGAGGATTAACCGAACAAGCCCTTAAGGAGTGCATCTCAGTCAACTTTGTCGGACACATTGTCAGATCCACTACCGGAGTTGGCCATGGTGGCGCGCGGAGGGGAAGGGGCAGGAGCAGAGCAGAGTGGATTGGAGTATGAGCAGAATGATCAACAATGGTCTAAGGTTTCGTGAGGGGTAGTGACTAAGTGGGGTATATGTGGAATTGGACTGGGCTAGCCTAGGCTAATCCGACGTGGTGGTGGGGTGCTCCCGCTGGAGGCTCATTGCATGCAATAGCGACGCGCCACACAGGACAACTCAGCTGGGCCACCGACCCATTGGAGCATGACACCGTAGCGCGGGTACCATAGTGCCCCGTTACCTTGGGATGGTTTACTATAGCAATGTTGTAGGTTGGTTACTTTTCTGGGGTTACTATAGCACAGTTTGCCACAGTACTGGTTTTTGAACCTGAACACCTTATGAAAAACATGATTGTTTTTTGGAACAATAACATTTTTTCAAACTTTTGAACATTTAAAGAAAATGAATAATTTTATAAACATTGATAAAAAATAGAAAATTTTGAAGAAATTCCGAAATTCTAAATTTTATCGAGAAATGTGAACTTTTTTATTTTTTTATACATTCTCTAAAATTGTGTAGAACATTCGAAATTTTTAAAAATAAAAATTTCAAACACTTCATTAAATCAGAGCAAAAATTGAATATTTTTTGAAATTTAAGAACAATTTTCATAAAAACATTTTTTTAATTAGAAAACTTTTTGAAATACGTGACTTTTTTGAAAAAAAAATAGAAGAAAAGAAAAAAAACAAAGAAACAAAAATAAATAAAACGAAAACCATAAAACCATGAAAAACAACAACATAGAAAATAAAACCAGTTTAGGAGCCTATCAAGAGGTCCCCAAAACCTCCAGAATCCTTCCGGAAGGTTTCCAAAACCGGATGGTGCAGTACGTGTGCTCCTCCTAAAATGGGCCAGCTCAGTTGTACCTCCTATGCGTTTCTATGCCAATTTGATGCAGAGTGCGTGAAATAGGAAATGTCCACGGCAGCCGTGTCCGGACTACAACACATATGGGCTGCATGACAACCCGGACGCTTTGATTTTTTTAGGGGTAAACTAAAATTTATTGGTAAAATATAAGATTTACAGGAATGATAAAAGGGTCGTGGGGAGCTCCCAGCCGCATGTGGCGGCCCTGGTCTAAAAAAATAGAGAATTTAGCTAGATTGTGTGCTTCATGGTTCATGGCACAGCCTTCAAATACACACACATGCCAAAATCTGTTGCCCGGGCGATGATTTCTCTAATGACCATCTATCTTTCACTGGTGCCACTTTTGATATGAGAATCAACTGGTTTGCGGTCACAAGCAATAACCACTTCCTCCACAGAAAGATATAGTGCTAGAGCTAGGGCTTCCCGACAGGCGAGAGGCTCAAGTGTTGCCAGATCAACAATATCAGAGAGAAAAAATGTCCGACGAGCCCAAGAAAGTCTCGGTATGGTCCCGGCAAGCCACAAAAGAAGCACCCCTTCTTCCATTCATCAACAAACCTCCATCAACGTGGATCTTGGCCACTCCTGTACTAGCCTTATTAGGTGCCTTCTAGACATGCTTCTGACCGGCTATGCTCGTGTTATCTGACCGGCAAGGCCGGTACACCAACTACTCGTGATGAAACCGCCAATCTGGGTGCTCGAGGATATGGATAGCTGGATGCGCACTTTTTTCTGGGCGGGTAAAGATCGGGCTCATGGAGGTCAGTGCCTTGTAGCGTGGAATGCTATATGCAAACCTCTGACGCTTGGAGGGCTTGGAGTGAAGAACTTGGGGTTGCAAGCTATCGCCCTGAGGGTGCGTTGGGAGTGGCTGCGGCGCACGGATGATCGGAGATCGTGGCAGGGACTGCAGTTCTTGGTGGATGAGGACGCGAGGATGGTGTTTGACAGCTTGGTCAAGATCGAAGTAGGAAAGGGGGACAAGATTCTATTTTGGAGAGATAGATGGATCCATGGTTTTGTAGTACAAGACATTTCCCCTACACTGGCCAGTGCGGTTGACACCAAAACAAGCAATGCAAGAACGGTAGAGCAGGCCATGACTGGAGAAAGATGGATGCATGATGTGCCACTGAAATACGCCATGGGTGCCCTGCTGCAACCTGTGCATCTTAGGCACGCTATTGCCACGGTGCAAAGAGACGAGCTGGCAAATGATAAGTTCATTTGGCCTCATGAGAAATCAGGAGAATACACTGCAAAATCCACCTATAAGCAACTATGCCAAGGTGGGATCCGTGCCCCGATGGCTGAGGCGATTTGGAGGAGTTGGGCGCCTCTGAAATGTAAGATCTTTGCTTGGTTGGTCGGACAGCATCGGTTGTGGACCTCTGACAAACGTGCGCGACACGGCTTACAGGATGAGACATCCAAGTGCTTTCTTTGTTCGCAGGAGGAGGATAACGTTGAGCACATCTTGGTGCAATGCATTTATGCGAGGGAAGTTTGGCATACCTGCTTCGACATACTACGACTAAACAGTCATGCACCGGAAGCTCAAGAAACATGGGAGGCTTGGTGGACCACTACAAGAACAGATTACCAGGGAAAGGACAGGAGAGGGTTCGATTCTCTTGTCATTGGAGTGGCTTGGTCATTGTGGAAGCAGAGGAACGCCAGAGTGTTCAACCGGCCAGAGAAACGCAAAGGACCAAGGGAACTAGTCAGCTGGATCTTAGAGGACATTTCCGATTGGAGGCAAGCGGGTGTAGGAGTAGGAGGACTAGATAGATTTGTGAGACATTGAACTATATGTAATGGTTGGTGTAGGAATTCCGGAGGTTGATGTTGGCATCGACCAACGGATTCTTGTAAATATCTTGCTGTCTTCTATAAAAAAATATGGTACGCCATTGGCGTACTCTCGAAAAAACTAGCTGCACATGTCACCGGGTTCCTAGTTGGAGCCTTAAAGAGCAACCTCAACCGGGCGATCCATTTTATCCACACACGTCTGTTTGGGTCGACACGGACAAAAACGATGGCCCAACGCGTTGACCCATTCTCAAAAAGTGTCCGCTTTGTGTCCGTGCGGACCCATTTCCGGCCCAAAATTGTGCCTGAAATATGTCAGCACGGATGCGAAGCGGATGTGCCGCGTGTCCCCTTAGTTTCCACCGCGGTCCCACTTGGCGGCCGCCCAACTACCGCCCATGGTCATAATTATGGTGACCATCGACACCGGGCCCACGCGTCAGCCAGTGGAAGCGTCCTTTTTAATCCATGCGTGCGGAGGAGCCGGCCGCATCCACTTCTGTCCACCTCTGGCCCCACACCAGCCCCCTTGTGCCTCCTCCCCAGCGACAATCGAAACCCTAGACATAGGGTTCTTAGGCGGTGGCTCCAACAAGAGCCAGGGCAGCGCCTCCTCTTCCGCCTTCGCCCTGCCGGCGCCTGCCCACTCCGGTCAGCAGCGTCTGCACATCCCGGTGCACCAAGCACAGTGTCACTGGGAGTTCAGGCAGCCGCTGCCGTACCCCGAGGTGACGCTGCCGCACCACTCGCACTTTGATCCGAACCGGATCCTTGTGTCGGCGGCTCCGTGGACACAGCGGACGCACGATGAGGAGATGCGCAGGTGCAGTGGCGCATGCGAGAGTACGCCGCAGACTCTTCCCATTGGGAGGCCTGGTTTGCCCTCGAACACGAGGAGCAAAGGCGGCTCGGTGTGCAGCACCACTACGTCAACCCCTCGCCTCCCCCCGTCGTCAAGCCGGAGGAGGAGGAGGTCGAGGCTGCCTACCAGGCAGCGCCAGCGGAGGCCTTCGCCAACTCCGTCGGGGAGGGACGACGGGAGGCCAAAGCTGCTGAAGCGAAGGAGGCCGCCTACTAGGCGGCGACGGCGAAAGCCATGGCCCTCTCTGCAGCGGGCGACTGTGTGGTGCCGCTGCTGCTAACCCCGACGCCTGCGCCCGAGCCGACCGA
>NC_041381.1:431074280-431082704 GCF_002162155.2 Triticum dicoccoides
GCTGCCGCATGCCATGTACCTAGAACACTGGCGGCAGCGCTGACTAGTGGAGGAGCGCGTCAACGGCGAGCGGCGCATATAGAGTGAGCGGCAGGAGGAGGAGCGCGCCCACGTTGCCGCATTGCCTCTACCGCAGCCGACGCCGGAGGAGGCAACCCTGGCGGCCTATCAACCCGCCTTCGGCTGGGCTAGCCGCCTCCCGTCTTCATCGACCTCATCGGAGACGAGGACGCCGGCAAGGGCAAGGGGAAGGCGGACGTCTAGGGTTGTGTGCGGACGCTGACTTTTTTAGTTTTTATTAATGATTAATTAAGTTTTAAGTGGACTTTACGTTGGGAACGTAGTAATTTCAACAGTTTCCTACGCACCCTCGTAGACCGTAAGCCGAAGCGTTATGACAACGCGGTTGATGTAGTCGTACGTCTTCACGATTCGACCGATCCAAGCACCGAACGTACGGCACCTCTGTGTTCAGCACACGTTCAGCTCGATGACGTTCCCCGGGCTCCAATCCAGCTAAGCGTCGGGGATGAGTTCCGTCAGCACGACGGCGTGGTGACGACGATGATGTTCTACCGGCGCAGGGCTTCGCCTAAACTCCGTGACGATATGACCGAGGTGGAATATGGTGGAGGGGGGCACCGCACACGGCTAAGGAACGATTCGTAGATCAACTTGTGTGTCTATGGGGTGCCCCCCTCCCCCGTATATAAAGGGGGAGAGGAGGAGGGGGCCGGCCTAAGGGGAGGCGCGCCCTAGGAGGGGGAAACCTACTCCAAGTAGGTTTGCCCCCTCCCTTTCCTATTCCAAGAAGGAGGAGGAAGGAAGGAGCGGGAGAGGGGGAAGGCAAGGGGGGCGCCCCCCCCTTCCTTGTCCTATTCGGACTCAAGGGAGGGGGCGCGCCTCTTGCCCTGGCCGGCCCCTCTCTCTCTCCACTAGGGCCCATCAAGGCCCATTACTTCCCGGGGGGGTTCGGTAACCCTCCGGTACTCCGGTTTTTTCTCCGAAAACACCCGGAACACTTCCGGTGTCCGAATATAGTCATCCAATATATCAATCTTTATGTCTCGACCATTTCGAGACTCCTTTGTCATGTCCGTGATCACATCCGGGACTCCGAACAACCTTCGGTACATCAAAACTTATAAACTCATAATAAAACTGTCATCGTAACGTTAAGTGTGCGGACCCTACGGGTTCGAGAACTATGTAGACATGACCTAGAACTATTCTCGGTCAATAACCAATAGCGGAACCTGGATGTTCATATTGGTTCCCACATATTCTACGAAGATCTTTATTGGTCAAACTGCATAACAACATACGTTGTTCCCTTTGTCATCGGGTATGTTACTTGCCCGAGATTCGATCGTTGGTATCCAATACCTAGTTCAATCTCGTTACCGGCAAGTCTCTTTACTCGTTCTGTAATACATCATCTCATAACTAACTCATTAGTTACAATGCTTGCAAGGCTTAGGTGATGAGTATTACCGAGAGGGCCCAGAGATACCTCTCCGACAATCGGAGTGACAAAACCTAATCTCGAAATACGCCAACCCAACATGTACCTTTGGAGACACCTGTAGTACTCCTTTATAATCACCCAGTTACGTTGTGACGTTTGGTAGCACCCAAAGTGTTCCTCCGGTAAACGGGAGTTGCATAATCTCATAGTTACAGGAACATGTATAAGTCATGAAGAAAGCAATAGCAATATACTAAACAATCAAGTGCTAAGCTAACGGAATGGGTCAAGTCAATCACATCATTCTTCTAATGATGTGATCACGTTAATCAAATGACAACTCATTTGTCCATGGCTAGGAAACATAACCATCTTTGATAAACGAGCTAGTCAAGTAGAGGCATACTAGTGACACTATGTTTGTCTATGTATTCACACATGTATTATGTTTCCGTTTAATACAATTCTAGCATGAATAATAAACATTTATCATGATATAAGGAAATAAATAATAACTTTATTATTGCCTCTAGGGCATATTTCCTTCAGTCTCCCACTTGCACTAGAGTCAATAATCTAGTTCACATCATCATGTGATTTAACACCAATATTCATATATGTATATGATTAACACCCGTAGTTCACATCGTCATGTGATCAACACCCAAAGGGTTTACTAGAGTCAATAATCTAGTTCACATCGCTATGTGATTAACACCCAGAGAGTACTAAGGTGTGATCATGTTTTGCTCGTGAGAGAAGCTTAGTCAACGGGTCTGTTACATTCAGAGCCGTATGTATTTTGCAAATATTCTATGTCTACAATGCTCTGCATGGAGCTACTCTAGCTAATTGCTCCCACTTTCAATATGTATCCAGATTGAGACTTAGAGTCATCTGGATCGGTGTGAAAGCTTGCACCGATGTAACTCTTTACGATGGGCTCTTTCATCACCTCCATAATCGAGAAACATCTCCTTAGTCCTCACTAAGGATATTCTTGACCACTATTCTAGTGATCTACTTTTAGATCAAAAGTGTATTCATTTGCCAAACTTAGAGCAAGGTATACAATAGGTCTAGTACACAGCATAGCATACTTTATAGAACCTATGACTGAGGCATAGGGAATGACTGTTCATTCTTTTCTATTTTCTGCCATGGTCGGGTTTTGAGTCTTACTCAACTTTCACACCTTGCAACACAGGCAAGAACTCTTTCTTTGACTGTTCCATTTTGAACTACTTCAAAATCCTGTCAAGGTATGTACTCATTGAAAAATCTTATCAAGCATCTTGATCTATCTCTATAGATCTTGATGCTCAATGTGTAAGCAGCTTCACCAAGGTCTTTCTTTGAAAAACTCCTTTCAAACACTGCTTTATGCTTTCCAGAAAAATTCTACATTATTTTCGATCAACAATATGTCATCCACATATACTTATCAGAAATGCTGTAGTGCTCCCACTCACTTTCTTGTAAATACAGGCTTCACTGCAAGTCTGTATTAAAACTATATGCTTTGATCAACTTATCAAAGCGTATATTCCAACTCCGAGATGCTTGCACCAGTCCATTGATGGATCACTGGAGCTTGCACATTTTGTCAGCACCTTTCGGATCGACAAAACCTTCTGGTTGCATCATATACAACTCTTCTTTAAAAAATCCATTAAGGAATGCAGTTTTGACATCCATTTGCCAGATTTCATAAAATGTGGCAATTGCTAACATGATTCAGACAGACTTAAGCTTTGATACGAGTGAGAAAATCTCATCGTATTCAATACCTTGAACTTGTTGAAAACCTTTCGCAACAAGTCGAGCTTAGTAGATAGTAACACTACTATCAGTGTCCGTCTTCCTCTTGAAGATCCATTTATTTAACATGGCTTGCTGATCATCGAGCAAGTCAATCAAAGTCCATACTTTGTTCTCGTACATGGATCATATCTCAGATTTTATGGCCTCAAGCCATTTCGTCGAATCTGGGCTCATCATCGCTTCCTTATAGTTCGTAGGTTCATCATGGTCTAGTAACATGACTTCCAGAACATGATTACCGTACCACTCTGGTGCGGATCTTACTCTGGAAGACCTACGAGGTTCAGTAGAAACTTGATCTGAAGTTTCATGATCAATACCATTAGCTTCCTCACTGATTGGTGTAGTAGTCACAGGAACAGATTTCTGTGATGAACTACTTTCAAATAAGGGAGCAGGTACAGTTACCTCATCAAGTTCTACTTTCCTCCCACTCACTTCTTTCGAGAGAAACTCCTTCTCTAGAAAGGATCCATTCTTAGCAACGAATGTTTTGCCTTTGGATTTGTGATAGAAGGAGTACCCAACTTTCTCCTTTGGGTATCCTATGAAGACACATTTCTCCGATTTGGGTTTGAGCTTATCAGGATGAAACTTTTTCACATAAGCATCGCAACCCCAAACTTTAAGAAACGACAACTTTGGTTTCTTGCCAAACCACAGTTCATATTGTGTCTTCTCAACGGACTTAGGTGGTGCCCCTTTTTAACGTGAATGCAGCTGTCTTTAATGCATGACCCCAAAACGATAGTGGTAAATCGGTAAGAAACATCATAGATTGTACAATATCCAATAAAGTACGGTTATGACGTTCGGACACACCATTACGCTGTGGTGTTCCGGGTGGCGTGAGTTGCGAAACTATTCCGCATTGTTTCAAATGTAGACCAAACTCGTAACTCAAATATTCTCCTCCACGATCAGATCGTAGAAATTTTATTTTCTTGTTACGATGATTTTCAACTTCACTCTGAATTTCTTTGAACTTTTCAAATGTTTCAGACTTATGTTTCATTAAGTAGATATACCCATATCTGCTCAAATCATCTGTGAAGGTCAGAAAATAATGATACTTGCCGCGAGCCTCAACACTCATCGGATCGCATACATCAGTATGTATTATTTCCAATAAGTCAGTTGCTCGCTCTATTGTTCCGGAGAACGGAGTCTTTAGTCATCTTGCCCATAAGGCATGGTTCACAAGCATCAAGTGATTTATAATGAAGTGATTCCAAAATCCCATCAGCATGGAGTTTCTTCATGCGCTTTACACCAATATGACCTAAACTGCAGTGCCACAAATAAGTTGCACTATCATTATTAACCTTGCATCTTTTGGTTTCAATATTATGAATATGTGTATCACTACGATCGAGATCCAACGAACCATTTTCATTGGGTATGTAACCATATAAGGTTTTATTCATGTAAACAGAACAACAATTTATTCTCTTACTTAAATGAATAACCGTATTGCAATAAACATGATTAAATCATATTCATGCTCAACGCAAACACCAAATAACACTTATTTAGTTTCAACACTAATCCGGAAAGTATAGGGAGTGTGCGATGATGATCATATCAATCTTGGAACCACTTCCAACACACATCGTCACTTCTCCCTCAACTAGTTTCTGTTTATTCTGTAACTCCTGTTTCGAGTTACTAATCTTAGCAACCGAACAAGTATCAAATACTCAGGGGTTACTATAAACACTAGTAAGGTACACATCAATAACATGTATATCAAATATACCCTTGTTCACTTTGCCATCCTTCTTATCCACCAAATATTCAGGGCATTTCCGCTTCTAGTGACCATTTCCTTTGCAGTATAATCACTCAGTTTCAGGCTTTGGTCCAGCTTTGGGCTTCTTCGTGGGAGTGACAACTTGCATGTCATTCTACTTGAAGTTCCCTTTCTTTCCCTTTGCCCTTTTTCTTGAAACTAGTGATCTTGTCAACCATCAACACTTGATGCTCTTTCTTGATTTCTACCTTCGTCGATTTCAACATCACGAAGAGCTCGGGAATCGTTTTCATCACCCCTTGCATATTATAGTTCATCACGAAGTTCTACTAACTTGGTGGTGGTGACTAGAGAGTTCTATTAATCACTATCTTATCTGGAAGATTAACTCCCACTTGATTCAAGCGATTGTAGTACCCGGACAATCTGAGCACGTGCTCACTAGTTGAGCGATTCTCCTCCATCTTTTAGCTATAGAACTTGTTGGAGACTTCATATCTCTCAACTCGGGTATTTGCTTGAAATATTAACTTCAACTCCTCGAACATCTCATATGGTCCATGACGTTCAAAACGTCTTTGAAGTCCCGATTCTAAGCCATAAAGCATGGTGCACAAAACTATCAAGTAGTCATCATATTGAGCTAGCCAAACATTCATAACGTCTGCATCTGCTCCTGCAATAGGTCTGTCACCTAGCGGTGCATTAAGGACATAATTGTTCTGTGCAGCAATGAGGATAAACCTCAGATCACGAATCCAATCCGCATCATTGCTACTAACATTTTTCAACATAATTTTCTCTAGGAACATATCAAAATAAACATATGAAAGCAACAACGCGAGCTATTGATCTACAACATAATTTGCAAAATACTACCAGGACTAAGTTCATGATAAATTAAAGTTCAATTAATCATATTACTTAAGAACTCCCACTTAGACAGACATCTCTTGAGTCATCTAAGTGATCACGTGATCCAAATCAACTAAACCATAACCGATCATCACGTGAGATGGAGTAGTTTTCAATGGTGAACATCACTATGTTGATCATATCTACTATATGATTCACGCTCGACCTTTCGGTCTCCGTGTTCCGTGGCCATATCTGCATATGCTAGGCTCGTCAAGTTTAACCTGAGTATTCTGCGTGTGCAAAACTGGCTTGCACCCGTTGTAGATGGACGTAGAGCTTATCACACCCGATCATCACGTGGTGTCTGGGCACAACGAACTTTGGCAACGGTGCATACTCAGGGAGAACACTTCTTGATAATTTTTAGTGAGAGATCATCTTAAAATGCTACCGTCAATCAAAGCAAGATAAGATGCATAAAGGATAAACATCACATGCAATCAATATAAGTGATATGATATGACCATCATCATCTTGTGCTTGTGATCTCCATCTCCGAAGCACCATCGTGATCACCATCGTCACCGGCGCGACACCTTGATCTCCATCATAGCATCGTTGTCGTTTACGCCATCTATTGCTTCTAAGACTATCGCTACCGCTTAGTGATAAAGTAAAGCAATTACAGGGCGTTTGCATTTCATACAATAAAGCGACAACCATATGGCTCCTGCCAGTTGCCAATAACTTCGGTTACAAAACATGATCATCTCATACAATAAATATAGCATCACGTCTTGACCATATCACATCACAACATGCCCTGCAAAAACAAGTTAGACGTCCTCTACTTAGTTGTTGCAAGTTTTACGTGGCTGCTACGGGCTTAGCAAGAACCGTTCTTACCTACGCATCAAAACCACAACGATAGTTCGTCAAGTTAGTGCTGTTTTAACCTTCGCAAGGACCGGGCGTAGCCACACTCGATTCAGCTAAAGTGAGAGATACAGACACCCGCCAGCCACCTTTAAGCACAAGTGCTCGTAACGGTGAAACCAGTCTCGCGTAAGCGTACGCGTAATGTCGGTCCGGGCCGCTTCATCTCACAATATCGCCGAACCAAAGTATGACATGCTGGTAAGCAGTATGACTTGTATCGCCCACAACTCACTTGTGTTCTCATAGTTACAGGAACATGTATAAGTCATGAAGAAAGCAATAACAACATACTAAACGATCAATTGCTAAGCTAACGGAATGGGCCAAGTCAATCACATCATTCTCCTAATGATGTGATCCCGTTAATCAAATGACAACTCTTTTGTCCATGGCTAGGAAACATAACCATCTTTGATAAACGAGCTAGTCAAGTAGAGGCATACTAGTGACACTATGTTTGTCTATGTATTCACACATGTATTATGTTTCCGGTTAATACAATTCTAGCATGAATAATAAACATTTATCATGATATAAGAAAATAAATAATAACTTTATTATTGCCTCTAGGGCATATTTCCTTCACTTTAGTCGTCGGTTGACCGGCTAGTTATGGAAAATTAAGTTTGTATTAGAGTTATTTGTGCCACGTGTGTATCATTTAGAAAAATGAGCAAATTTGGGTCGGCCTCCCGTTGGGCGCTCGAGCCGACCCATATGAAAAAACAAACGCTCTCGTTCGCCTGGCCAATCCAAACGGGCGAAAAGCGGACAAACTGTGCGTCTGTTTGGGTCACCCGGTTGGAGTTGTTGTAATAGTAGCTAGCTCACGCAAACCAATCCGTGGTTGGTTGGATGGTTAGAGGAACTGTGGTATCCCCAGCCCAGCAGGGTTCAGGTCCTGGTGCTCGCTTATTGCTGGATTTATTTCAGGATTTCTGGTGAGGTGCTTTCAATGGGAGGAGACATTCTCGTCGGTGACGAGGTGCCGGCTCAGTCTCTCAAAGGTGCTCATAGGGGTAGGGTGTACGTGTATGCGTTCATAAGGGTGAGTATATGCACGTATGTATGAGCGCTTGCGTCTGTACTGACGTTAAAAAAAATAGTAGCTAGCTCACATATGAATCTTTCGACAAAAGAATGAGTTGCAAACTTTGGAGGACTCCATGAATTACTTTTCGTCTAGCTGTTAGGCCAACTCCACTGCAGAACCCCATCTTGTCCGGTTTTGTTCGTATGGGGCAAAATCTGGCCCAGCGAGCACACCCAAACGGACACGCACGTCCGTTCGCGCCGTTTTTGTCCGGCTCAACCCCAAACCTGGACCAAAATTGAGCCACGAATGCTCCCGAACGGACAGAAAACGGACGCTCTTCTCGTCCCTCTCGTCCGCTCCCGTCCGCCCTCTGGACCACAAATCAGTGAGACGAGAACTCGGGCGAGCGGGACGGTGAGCAGCAGTTCAAGCTCGGGCGAGCAGGACGGGGCGGGACGGCGAGCAGCAGTGCAAGCTCGGGCGAGCGGGAAGGGGCGAGACGGCGAGCAGCAAGGACGGGGCGGGGTGGCGCGGGCGTGTCGGGGC
>NC_041381.1:431083159-431160148 GCF_002162155.2 Triticum dicoccoides
GGCTGCGGCGCGGGCACAGGCCAGCCCGGCCAGCACGGGGGCGCGGCGCGAGCACAGGCCAGCCCGGCCGGCGCGGCGCTGGCCAGCCGGCGTGGCGCGGGCGAGCGGGCCCGGCGCAGGCCAGCCTGGCCGGCACGACGCGGGCACAGGCGCGGGGCGACGCTGGCCAGCCCGGCGCGGCACGGGCGGCAGCGCAGGCCAGCCCGGCGCACGGCGAGTTCGAGCGCGGCGGGTAGGGAGCTAGGGGCGGGGCAGAGCATGTCCGTTTGGGGTAAAATCGCGCCTGCTGCGCGTTGGGCACAGATGGTTTCCTTCGTCTGTCCGTCCCCGGACGTCCGCCAAATCGCACCCCAAACGGACAAAAACGAACATCCGTTTGGGGTCGTGCGGTGGAGTTGGCCTTAAGGGCATGTACAATGGTTGATAAGGTAGTCTTATCTTAAGTATTGCATGTAATTTAGATATGACAAAAAAAAAGTCTACAATGGATCATCTCTTAGCCTTATCTTCAATAACTAGTCATTTCTAAAAATATGGTGAGACATATTGTGCTAAGAGATCATCTCTTGTCTTACCTTAAATAAGAGAAGACAAGCCTTTTCTTATGAGTTCTCTCTCCTCCACTTAATCATTTATCCTACGTGGCACTCCTAAGATAACACCATTGTACATGCCCTAAGATCGCCCAAAGTGTAACAACTGGCTTGATCAGGCTTGCCTGGACATTTTGGCTGGGTGTGGGGGTCCAACCGGGTGGCCGTTGACCAGGCGATGACTCTGCTGTCAGCCCTGACATTTAGGAAGGATTTAAGGGTCCGGTTGTACTCCCTCCGTTTTTAAATATAAGTAAATATAAGTCTTTCTAAAGATTCCAATATGAATTACATATGAAGCAAAATGAGTAAATCTACCCTTTAAACTATGTTCATATACATCTGTATGTAGTCCATATTGAAATATGGAGCAAAATGAGTAAATCTACACTCTAAACTATGTTCATATACATCTATATGTAGTCCATATTGAAATCTTTAGAAAAGATTTATATTTAGGAACGGAGGGAGTAGCTGACATGAAATCAGCGAAACCTTGTGTTAAAACAGATAGGGAGCATCGGTATTTCAAATTCCTTTAGGGAACGTACTCCCAGCAGTGGGTATTACATAGTCAGGCTGACGATCGGCCAAATTAGATAGGTTTCAGAACTATTGATCTGGCCGACGTGTACAAAATCAAATAAATATTAACAACTTCACAGATTCAGCAACAAAGAAAAATGCAACAATTCCAAGTTCAAAGAAAAAAAAAACGGATAAAAATCAACTGTAAATTAACCTGAAATCTTTCCAGCCCCTGCACCATATCTTATTATGTAGTCTTGAGTGACAGAAGAAATGGCGAATCCCTCACAGGGAACAATTCAAAGCGGGCAAACACTTCAATTCGAATATGAGCATCAAATAATACAAAGTTAGCTCTATATATGAAGGAGCCATTTCAACTAGCTGTACATGATAGTTAAACCCGGACTCATGATAGAATCACAGAACGCAATGGAGAATACCACAAATGTATCATAGTGAAAATGGTTTCGCATACACATCAAATGTGTCACATGCAGTTAGCTGTGGTTCCTGCAGGAATAGACAGAAATAGTCAATATTGTTGCCAAACTGAAAAGATGATTCCACGTAACTGAAAAATATGCTCCCAAGTAACTCCACCTACCAATAAGGATATTCTGAGATGCATATGCCAACCCCAAGAAGTTACCTGTCTCAATCCACCAGTACTAGCGCTTCCCCCTGTGAGAAGCATTGAAATGAGTGATGTAACTGCACCACCTCCAGCCATTGAGGCACCACTTCCCGTGTTCCGTATTGTCGAACGCATGGAGTTCAGGATACTCCCATATGTGGTGGCCTGGCCTTGTTCAATAGCTTGGATGAAGCAAAATGTCATTGCGCCAGTCGAAGTGATCTTTGACAAGGCCTGATAGGGAAAATTCCAAGTGAATCACATGTTAAAGCAGAGTAAAATAAACCTTAGTAAGAAAATAGTAAAATAAACTGCATGAAAGCATGGTTTGTCAAAGAAATTCTTATAATAATCACAAAAATAGTAGAGAGAATAAGTAGGTCAGAGCTTACTGAAGTATCCGCTGATGTCTGATTATCATCACAGCCGCTAAATGAAATAGCTTCCCCGCCACTAGTTCCTTTCCAGACACCAGATCGCGGTCTGTGATCTTCCCATACGTATTGCCCAGTTCTGTACCAAAATGGGTAAGAAACTTTAGCTGAAGATACACTACATCAGATATATAGAAAGAATTCGATGCTCTGTAGATCTATACTAGTCACTGCATTGACGGAGCCCAAACAGAACCTACAAGAAGAAGCATACAACTAGTACTATAATTTCGTCTCCAAAAAGCACATCACTATCCAAGGCTAGATAAAATTTCAACTGATAAGCCATGGACAATTTTTATGAGCATTCATCTTGAAAATGCTGCAATCCTGAATGATATGAAAAAATGTCATGGGACTACAAAAATATGACACTGAACAACAACTAAAAATCACATAACAACTTGATTTGATACTTAAGGGATGTAACATATAAGAACAGATCTACTACTGAAAAAGTTGGCGAAGAAGATTTTAGCTCGCTTATGTTGTCTTTAAATGACATTCCAGTAGAAAAATTAATCAAGTGCCAAAATATATCATCATGAACTTAATGTAATTATAACAAGACGAGTTCATGTTTCTTGCAAGGATAGTAAGGTAAAAAGTATTTCAAGATAATAAGATTCAATTTTAGGTTAAAAAATAAGTAATTTATCATGACAAGATAAGAACCTGCTCATTCTGCAGAGAAACGGCAAATCAAGTGCAGTCCCACTGTGGCAAGCATCTATGAGTGCATGAAGTTTAGCTCCATGGGGAAGTGGTCTAACAAGCGCAGCATTTATCTCGTCATCCACAATCATTCCCTGTGTCTCAAAATCCAACGGGCAGAGGGTTTCATCCATCCCATCAACTTCATCTCCACTGTAGCTTCTTTGTTGTGCCCCATGGCCAGAATAATGGAACACCAATGAGTCTCCAGGTTGACAACCTTGTAAAAGCCAATACATGGCCATCCTTATGTTATGCTTTGTTGGGATTTTGTAAGGGTCGGTTTGTTCTTCTGCAAAACAATAAAGTAACATATGCATATGTTATTGCGGGTTGGACGAGCTAAAATTGCAATAGATATCATCAGAAAACTAACAACATGTACCAGAGAGTTTACAACCAATCAAAAACTTGCAGTTACTAGATTACCTAATCTAAATCCAATGTAACAACATATCATAGTAAGAGAATATTCTTTATAATTAGAGTTGAAGTCTCTGCACCTAGTATGGTTGTGGCATTCCTATATTGTGAAAGATGCATTATGTGGACAATCTAGATCCACAGTAGCAGCTTGCTTAACGACAAGCAAAACTAGCATCATACAGCCTTTGCATTCTGATCAACAGCTCAGTAGTAGGAATATAATGGTTATCAAGGTTCAATGGTAGAAAGAAAACATTATCATCAAGTATCCCAGTAAATGTACAGAGCACAAAAGAATAGATGCTTGACACAAAGACCATCTAGATCTTGCATATTCAGTTTGGACAGGATAGTTCCTGCCTGTGGAATTGCATTTCCTTTTCTCTGACTAATTACGGTATTTGGAATAATAGACAGTATAAATAGCTAAAAGTAATAGACAAATGAGCATTTGCATTTCTTTAGATTAGATTCCTGTAACGATAAGTAACTAACAAGGTGTAAAAACAAAGCTCATGATTGACGGCTAATGGATCAAACCAGTCCATAAACCTTTACCTCAATTCGCATAACTCAACAGAACAATGCGACAGATCATTGTAAATAGCAAACCAAGTAACCAACCTTGTTAAGTGGTTTAAAAAAATCCCAGTTTACAGCTGAACTCATACTATTTATTTATAATTGTACGAAACAATCATTCATCTTAACCCAATTACAGGCCCGTACCATAATTGTTCTGATATACTCTTTCGATACCAATGACGCAAATTACCATTTCTCATCATCCCCCATCTCCTCTACACATTCATCACAGGTCGCATGGGGTAGTAAATAGCTAACAGGCAGATAATGAATCCAAAGCGCAAAGCTTTCCCCCAATCCCCCTACTCTATCCTATCCTAACCCTAATAGTAGATAGAAAACAAACGCGTCACATGCCGAAGCACAGACACGGGGAACTGTGGGTAGGCAATTTAACGTCCAACCATGGTGATAACAGCGAAGGAAACACCTTAGACGAGGATTTTACCGGTGAGCATGATGATGGAGTCGTCGGGGAACCTGAAGCGGGTGGTGAGGAGGTGGCGCATGCACTTGGCGTCGTTGATGCAGCCCTTGAGCTCGTGGCGGGAGAAGCGGTACGAGATCCCGCAGATCACGGCGCGCTTCCGCCCGTGCGCGGCCGGGGGAGGCGGGCCCCACGCCGGCGCCGTGGCCTGCGCGCCCCGGGCGGGATCGACGACGGGGCCAGGCGCGGGTGGCGCGGCGACGTTGGTGACGGCGCCGCAGATGGAGCAGCGGATGCAAGGCGCGCCGTGAGGCAACTGCAGCGGCGTGCGGCAGCCGGAGCAGTTGACGAGCATCATCATCTCGCCGGCGGCAGGCGGAGGCGGCAGACGCGGGTGCGATTTGGTGGGCGGATTCGGCTCGGGTCTCCTTTGCGCGTTGGGTGGAGTCGCCGCCGTTGGTGGTGGTTGTTGTCGGCTTCCATTCCTTTTTACAAGGGGAGGGATATATTCCGATTTCCGCCGGCCCTGCACGGTGCCTCCAAGTCTCGACTCCTGCCGTTGATCAACCGACCGACGGCTCGGATTGAATAATGTGGTGCTGTGTTGAAGTAGATGCGCGTAAGCTTTATTCCGTTGAGACACGGCAGAATCGCCCGTGACAGCACTGATTACATCATCAGTGTAGCCGGTGAACCATCCTCACTGATGTTCCTCGCCTCTTTTCGGCTTAGTAGAATATACGGTAAGTAGAGAAAAAAAAAACGCTAAGTTGTTGGGCAGCCCAGTCATTTTTCTTTCACTAGCGGTAGGGGCGTGCCCATGGCACATTGCTTGAGGTGTTTCTGTGCATTGCCAGGTAGGTGACCGAACTTTTCATTTGGTCTTCGGCGCTGTGGGTAGGACATTTAGATGAAAATATTGATGAACTCACTTCACAAATAGAACTTTGAATGCACTGCTTGCAATAGTAAGATACAGCAACATAACTACGTTATTGTAATGCACATTCATAAAATAAAATCAGACTTACTCCCTCCGTTCCAAAATAGATGACCCAAAGTAGGGTCATCTATTTTGAAACGGAGGGAGTACAAGCGAAGATAGGGGCATCATAGATATTAACGGGCTTATAGAAACATAGGAGGAGCAGTCTTACAGCGTAGATCAATGATCATATAGATGATAGGTGGTTTAGAAGTAATGAATAACACTGTCAAGTAGAGGCATGGTCCCCACATCATAAGGCATACTTAGCAGGTCCAACATAGATGGATTATACATACATGCATAAGTTGTTATTGACATCACGTCTATAGGCGATGTGCGGTGGGACAAGCGCTTTTGCCTTGCATCTGAAGGGGAAGGTGCAGATATCACCCTCGTGGATGTTTGCATGGTGGTGAAACTCTGACCGGTTGGTTGTGATGGTGGCCCTCGTGTCTGCTCCTAGAATGAGACAAAGAAACCATGGACATCATCATCTGCAATCTTGATTGGAAGCTGAAAGTACAAGTGCTTCCTTGGTGATTTTGGTAATTAATGACAACATATCTGTTGTTGGACTAATATTTTTATCGAGTATATTTCGGATGAGTTCAACAATGGAGTGACAAGGACAAGAGGATGTGAAACCCCTTCAAAATGCTAAGGACAAAGATTGGGAAAGGCTCAAGAGTCTTCATTTTCATTTTAGTGATCCAAGATCACATTGAGTCCATAGAATATCCAATACTATTAAAAGGGGATGAGGTGTTGCTTAATGGTCTACTTGCTCAAAGTGCTTAGTGATATTGCTCCAAAACCCTCAACCACTTTCTCATTTTCACATATGTCCAAAACCCAAAGTCAAACTCGTCCCCACAGATTTGATCTATCTGGCGCTACCGAGTTCACTTCACATAGCCACTGCCAGAAACTCTAATCAATTCAGTCACGCCGATTTGGATCTCGGTCTCACCGAGATGGCCTTGCAAACTCTCTTTGCAATTATTTTGGTCTCACTGAAATGTGCAATCAGTCACACCGAGTTTTCTTGACCAACTCTCTGCTTGATTAATTGCTGAAATCGGTCTCACCGAGTTCATGCGGTCGGTCTCACCGAGATGAGGTTTTGCCCTAGCCCTAGCACATCGGTCACACCGAGTTGATCTCGTCGGTCCCACTGAGATTCCTAGCGTTCACATTTTGAACTAAATCGGTCTCACCGAGTTTCTCTATTTGGTCTGACCGAGTTTGGTAAAAAGTGTGTAACGGTTAGATTTTGTGTGGAAGCTATTGATACATCTCCAATGTATCTATAATTTTGATTGTTCCATGATGTTATATTATCATTCTTGGATGTTTTACAATCATTTTATAGTCATTTTATATCATTTTTTGGTACTAACATATTGACATAGTGCCCAGTGCTAGTTGTTGTTTTCTGCTTGTTTTTTACATCATAGGAAATCAATACCAAATGGAGTCCAAACGCAGCGAAACTTTTTTGGAATTTGTTTTTGGACCAGAAGACATCTAATGGGCCAAAGAAGTACTAGAGGGACGTCTCGTGGTGAGCACAAGACACCAGGGCGCGCCTGGAGGCCCAGGCACGCCCTGGTGGGTGGTGCCCACCACGGTGGCCTCCCGCATCGCCTGTTTGCTCTATAAATACCCCAATATTCCAAAAACCCTAGGGGAGTCGACGAATATCAATTCTAGCCGCCGCAAGTTCCAGAAACACCAGATCCAATCTAGACACCAATACGGAGGGGTTCATCATGTCCACTGGTGCCTCTCCGATGATGCGTGAGTAGTTCTTTGTAGACCTACGAGTCTGTAGTTTGTAGCTAGATGGATTCCTCTCTCTCTCTCTCTTGATTCTCAATACAATGGTCTCTTGGAGATCCATATGATGTAAGTCTTTTGCGGTGTGTTTGTTGGGATCCGATGAACTTTGAGTTTATGATCAGATCAATGTTTTTATCCATGAAAGTTATTTGAGTCTTCTTTGATCTCTTATATGCATGATTGCTTATAGCCTCCTATTTCTTCTCTGATATTTAGGTTTTGTTTTGCCAACTTGATCTATTTATCTTGCAATGGGAAGATGTGCGTTGTGATGGGTTCGATCTTACGGTGCATGATCCTAGTGACAGAAGGGGAAACGACATGTATGTATTATTACTATTAAGGATAATAAGATGGGGTCTATTTCTACATAAATAGATCTTGTCTACATCATGTCATCGTTCTTATTGCATTACTCCGTTTTTCCATGAACTTAATACACTAGATGCATGTTGGATAGCGGTCGATGTGTGGAGTAATAGTAGTAGATGCAGGCAGGAGTCGATCTACTAATCTTGGACGTGACGCCTATATAATGATCATTGCCTGGATATCGTCATGATTATTTGAAGTTCTATCAATTGCCCAACAGTAATTGTTTCCCACCGTTTGTTATTTTTCTCGAGAGAAGCCACTAGTGAAACCTACGGCCACCTAGTCTCTCCTCATCATATCTGCATTTGTGATCTATTTTCCTTTGCTTTTATTTTCAGATCTATTAAACAAAAAATACAAAAATACCTTGCTATACTTTATTTTATTCACGATCTATGTATCCTATCTATCACAACTTTATCACGTCTTCTCGCTAATTTGAGGCACCGTTACCCGAAAGGGATTGACAACCCCTTTAACACGTCGGGTTGCGAGTATTTGTTATTTGTGTGCAAGGGTTGTTTACGTTGTGTTGCTTGGTTCTCCTACTGGTTCGATAACCTTGGTCTCATCACTGAGGGAAATACCTACCGTCGTTGTGCTGCATTATCCCTTCCTCTTTGGGGAAATACCAGTGTAGTTCAAGCAGGCTCGTCTCGTTGCTTAAGGCTACACTCAAGTCGAATGTATGGATTATGGTGAGACATATGCCCCTGTTGCTAGACTTGAGTCCATACACATCTTACTTGCTTATGCCAATCATCATGACATTACTTTATATCAAATGGACATAAAAAGTGCTTTTCTAAATGGTGAAATTGAGGAGGAAGTTTATGTTAAACAACCTCCTGGCTTTGTTAATCCTAAGAAATCTGATCAGGTTTGCAAACTTCACAAAGCTCTTTATGATCTTAAACAGGCTCCTAGAGCATTGTATAAATGCTTGACCAAATTTCTCATTGAAAAAGGCTTGGAAATGGGAAAAATGATTCTACACTTTTTACTAAAAGGGTTGATGGTGAATTGTTTTTATGCCAAATTTATGTGGATGATATCATATTTGGTTCGACTAACCCTCATATAAGTTAAAAGTTTGGAAGCCTAATGTTGGAGAAGTTTGAGATGTCTATGATGTGTGAACTCAAGTTCTTTCTTGGTTTGCAAATCAAGCAAACTAAGGAAGGTACCTTTGTTTCTTAAACAAAGTATACCAAGGACATATTCAAGAAGTTCAACATGCAAGAAAGAAAAGGTATGAAAACACCCATGCCTACTAGTGGACATCTTGACTTGACTAAGGATAGCAAACCGGTTGACCAAAAGGTTTACCGCTCTATGATCGGTTCATTATTATATCTATGTGCCTCCCGTCCCAATATTATGCTAAGTGTGTGCATGTGTGCACGATATCAAGCTGCCCCAAAGAATGTCATCTTAAGGTTGTGAAAAGGATAGTGAGATACTTAATTCATACACCAAACTTTGGCATTTCGTATCCTAAGAGGTCTTCATTTGATCTTGTTGAATACTCCGACTCGGACTATGCCGGAGACAAGGTTGATACAAAATCCACTTCGGGTACTTGTAAATTTCTTGGTAGATCTCTTGTATCTTGGTCCTCCAAGAAACAAAATTTGGTATCCTTATCCACTGCCGAAGCGGAATACATTGCCACTGGATCATGTTGTGCTCAATTACTTTGGATGACCCAAACTCTTAAAGACTATGGGATGTTGGAAATATGCCCTAGAGGCAATAATAAAATGATTATTATTATATTTCCTTGTTCATGATAATTGTCTATTGTTCGTGCTATAATTGTATTAACCGAAAACCGTAATATATGTGTGAATACATAGACCACAACATGTCCCTAGTAAGCCTCTAGTTGACTAACTCGTTGATCAATACATGGTTGTGGTTTCCTGACCATGGACATTGGATGTTGTTGATAACGGGATCGCATCATTAGGAGAATGATGTGATGGACAAGACCCAATCCTAAGCATAGCACAAGATCATGTAGTTCATTTGCTAGAGCTTTTCTAATGTCAAGTATAATTTCTTTAGACCATGAGATTGTGCAATTTCCGGATGCCTTAGAAATGCTTTGGGTGTATCAAATGTCACAACGTAACTGGGTGGCTATAAAGGTGCACTACAGGTATCTCTGAAAGTGTCTGTTGGGTTGGCACGAATCAAGACTGGGATTTGTCACTCCGTGTGAGGGAGAGGTATTTCTGGGCCCACTCGGTAATGCATCATCATAATGAGATCAATGTAACTAATGAGTTAGCCACGGGATCATGCGTTACGGAACGAGTAAAGAGACTTGTTGGTAACGAGATTGAACAAGGTATAGGGATACCGACGATTGAATCTCAGGCAAGTAACATACCGATGGACAAAGGGAATTGTATACGGGATTGATTGAATCCCCGACATCGTGGTTCATCCGATGAGATCATCATGGAACATGTGGGAGCCAATATGGGTATCCAGATCCCACTATTGGTTATTGGCTAGAGAGGTATCTCGGTCATGTGTGCATGGTTCTCGAACCCGTAGGGTCTACACACTTAAGGTCCTGTGACGCTAGAGTTGTAATGGGAATAGTATGTGGTTACCGAAGGTTGTTCGGAGTCCCGGATGAGATCCCGGACGTGACGAGGAACTCCGAAATGGTCCGGAGGTGAAGATCGATATATTGGACGAAGGGTATTGGAGTTCGGAATTGTTCCGGGGGTACCAGGTGATGACTAGTGTGTCCGAAAGGAGTTTCGCAGGCCCCGGCAAGCGTTGGGGGGCCTTATGGGCCAAGGGGAGGGGGCACATCAGCCCACTAAGGGGCTGAGCGCCCCTCCCACCCCATCTCACGTAATGTGGAGAGGTGGGGGCACCTCCCCTATGGCAGCCACCCCTCCCGGCTTGGGGGGCAAGTTTCCTAGGGGTGGGGGTGCCCAAACCCATCTAGGGTTTCCCCTGTGGCCGCCGCCCCTCCCCTAGGGAAAACCTAGGGCGCCTCCTCCTCCCCCTTCCCCCTGTATATAGTGAGGGAGAGAGAGGGCAGCCGCACCCTTCCCCTGGCGCAGCCCCTCCCTCCTCCAACACCTCCTCCTCCTCCGTAGTGCTTGGCGAAGACCTGCAGGAGAACCACAAGCTCCACCACCATGCCGTCATGCTGCCGGAGCTCTCCCTCAACTTCTCCTCTCCCCTTGCTGGATCAAGAAGGAGGAGACATCCCCGGGCTGTACGTGTGTTGAACGCGGAGGCGCCGTCCGTTCGGCGCTAGATCGGATCTTCCATGATTTTAATCGCCGCGTGTACGACTCCATCAACCGCGTTCTTGTAACGCTTTCGCTTAGCGATCTTCAAGGGTATGAAGATGCACTCCCTCTTTCTCATTGCTAGCATCTCCTAGATTGATCTTGGTGACACGTAGGAAAACTGTTGAATTATTACTACGTTCCCCAATAGTGGCATCATGAGCTAGGTCTATGTGTAGATTCTATGCATGAGTAGAACACAAAGTAGTTGTGGGCGATGATTTGTTCAAATTGCTTACCATTACTAGTCTTATCTTGATTCGGCGGCATTGTGGGATGAAGCGGCCCGGAACGACCTTACACGTACGCTTACGTGAGACAGGTTCCACCGATTGACATGCACTTGATGCATAAGGTGGCTAGCGGGGGTCTGTCTCTCCCACTTTACTCGGATTGGATTCAATGAAAAGGGTCCTTATGAAGGGTAAATAGCAATTGGCGTATCACCGTTGTGGTTTTTTGCGTAGGTAAGAAATGTTCTTGCTAGAAACCCATAGCAGCCACGTAAAACATGCAACAACAATTAGAGGACGTCTAACTTGTTTTTGCAGGGTATGCTATGTGATGTGATATGGCCAAAAGGATGTGATGAATGATATATGTGATGTATGAGATTGATCATGTTCTTGTAATAGGAATCACGACTTGCATGTCGATGAGGATGACAACCGGCAGGAGCCATAGGAGTTGTCTTAATTTATTGTATGACTTGTGTGTCAATGAAAACACCATGTAATTACTTTACTTTATTGCTAACCGTTAACCATAGTAGTAGAAGTAATAGTTGGCAAGACAACTTCATGAAGACACGATGATGGAGATCATAGTGTCATGCCGGTGATGAAGGTGATCATGCCGCGCCTCGAAGATGGAGATCAAAGGCACAAGATGATATTGGCTATATCATGTCACTTTATGATTTGCATGTGATGTTTGTCATGTTTACATCTTATTTACTTAGAACGACGGTAGCATAAATAAGATGATCTCTCACTAAAATTTCAAGAAAGTGTTCCCCCTAACTATGCACCATTGCGAAGGTTCGTTGTTTTGAAGCACCACGTGATGATCAGGTGTAATAGATTCTAACGTTCGCATACAACGGGTGTAAGACAGATTTACACACGCAAAACACTTAGGTTGACTTGACGAGCCTAGCATGTACAGACATGGCCTCGGAACACGAGAGACCAAAAGGTCGAACATGAGTCGTATGGTAGATGCGATCAACATGGAGATGTTCACTGTTGATGACTAGTCCGTCTCACATGATGATCGGACACGGCCTAGTCGATTCGGATCATGTATCACTTAGATGACTAGAGGGATATCTATCTAAGTGGGAGTTCATTAAATAATTTGATTAGATGAACTTAATTATCATGAACATAGTCAAAAGGTCTTTGCAAATTATGTCGTAGCTTGCGCTTTAGTTCTACTGTTTTAGATATGTTCCTAGAGAAAATTTTAGTTGAAAGTTGATAGTAGCAATTATGTGGACTGGGTCTGTAAACTGAGGATTATCCTCATTGCTGCGCAGAAGGCTTATGTCCTTAATGCACCACTCTGTGTGCTGAACCTCGAGCATCGTCTGTGGATGTTGCGAACATCTGACATACACGTTTTGATGACTACATGATAGTTCAGTGCGTAATGTTACACAGTTTAGAATTGAGGCGCCGAAGACATTTTTGAAACATCGCGGAACATATGAGATGTTCCAAGAGCTGAAATTGGGATTTCAGGCTCGTGCCCATGTCAAGAGGTGTGAGACCTCCGACAAGTTTCTTAGCCTACAAACTAAAGGAGAAAGGCTCAATCGTTAAGCATGTGCTCAGATTGTCTGAGTACTACAATCACTTGAATCGAGTGGGAGTTAATCTTCCAAATGAGACAGTGATGGTTCTCCAAAGTCACTACCACCAAGCTACTAGAGCTTCGTGATGAACTATAACATATCATGGATAGATATGACGATCCTTGAAATATTCGCGATGTTTGACACCGCGAATGTAGAAATCAAGTAGGAGCATCAATTGTTGATGGTTAGTAAAACCACTAGTTTCAAGAAGGGCAGGGGCAAGAAGGGATACTTCATGAAACGACAAATCAGTTGCTGCTCTAGTGAAGAAACCCAAGGTTGAACCCAAACCCGAGACTAAGTGCTTCTTTAACGAGGGGAATGGTCACTGAAGCAGAACTACCCTAGATACTTGATAGATGAGAAGGCTGGCAAGGTCGACAAAAATATATTAGATATACATTATATTAATGTGTCCTTTACTAATACTCCTAGTAGCACCAGGGTATTAGATACTGGTTCAGTTGCTAAGTGTTAGTAACACAAAATAAAAGGGCCACATAATAAACAGAGACTAGCTAAAGGCGAGGTGATGATATGTGTTGGAGTTATTTCCAAGGTTAATGTGATCAAACATCGCACGCTCCCTCTACCATCGGGATTGGTGTTAAACCTAAATAATTGTTATTTGGTGTTTGCATTGAGCATACTCCCTCCGTCCTTTAAAGAGTGTACTTCCAACTTTGTTGGAGGGTCAAACTATTTCAAAGTTTGACCGAGTTTGTGCAAAAATATATCAATGTTTGTGAAATCAAATAGGTATATGATGAAAGTATATTTTATCACGAATCTAATGCTACTAATTTGATGGCATAAATGTTGATGTATTATTATATAAGCACAGTCAAATATAAAAAAGTTTGACTTTCCAAGAAAGTTGGAAGTACACTCTTTAAAGGACGGAGGGAGTAGACATGATTGGATTATGTCTATTGCAATACGGTTATTCATTTAAGGAGAATAATGGTTACTCTGTTTATTTGAATAATACCTTCAATGGTCTTGCACCTAAAATGAATGGTTTATTGAATCTCGATCGTAGTGATACACATGTTCATGCCAAAAGATATAAGATAGTAATGATATAGTACCACCTAGTTGTGGCACTATCATTTGAGTCATATTGGTATAACACGCATGAAGAAGCTCCATGTTGATGGATCTTTGGACTCGCTCGTTTTTTGAAAAGTTTGAGACATGCGAACCATGTCTATTTGATAAGGATAGACGTTGCAGCGCTTGTCAAGCAGGTAAACAGGTTGGAGGAAGGTATTCCGTGAAGAACATAATGACCACAAGGAGGCCACTCGAGCTACTTCATATGGATCTCTTTGGTCCCAACGCCTACAAAAGTCTCAGTGGAAATTCTTTTGGTCTAGTTATAGTTGATGATTTTTCAAGATTTACGTGTGTGTTCAAAATCAAAAACTCGCTAGGAAGGCCCAAAAGTCTCAGTGGAAACTCGCTAGTTATAGTTATAGTTGATGATTTTTCAAGATTTTTCAAGATTTACGTGTGTGTTCAAAATCAGGTCCAAAAGATCTTCAAAAACTTCGCTAGGAAGGCCCAAAATCAATTTGAAGTGAAGATCAAGAAGGTTCGGAGCGACAACGGAACGGAGTTCAAGAATGCAAATGTGGACACCTTTCTTGACGAAGAAGGGATTTCACATGAGTTCTCCGCTACGTACACACCTCAACAAAATGGAGTTGTTGAGAGGAAGAATCGGACGCTCATCGAAATGGCGAGAATGATGCTTGATGAGTACAAGACGTCGAAGCACTTTTGGGCAAAAGCGGTTGAGACAGCTTACCATGCAACAAATCGCTTGTATCTTCACAAGCTACTCGGCAAGACGGCATACGAGCTCCTCACCGGTAACAAACCCCAAGTTGGATACTTTCGAGTATTCGGCTCAAAGTGCTACATTCTTGATAAGCATCATCGTTCTAAATTTGCTCCTAAGTCTCATGAAGGTTTCCTACTTGGTTATGGCTCAAACTCTCACACTTACCGTGTCTACAATAATTTCACACGAAAGGTTGAAGAGATGGTAGATGTGAAGTTTGATGAATCTAACGGCTCGCAAGTAGAGCAATTGCCAATTGATGTAGGAGACAAAGACCCGAAGCAATTCATGACTTGTCTATTGGCAAGATTCGTCCAACGGAGGTGAAGGAGAGTACCTCGTCTGTCCAAGTGGAAGCTTCTACCTCACGACAAGGTGAACCTAGAGTTGATCCGGAAGCATCCACAAGTGGGACACACCAAGATGAAGAAAATGAGGAAGTACACCAAAATGAACATCAACGACGTCCTTCTCCACCACGACAAGAGAACGACAACGTCAACAACAAAGAAGAAGGACAAGAAGAAGAACAAGATGAAGAAGATGTTCCACCAAGATCAAAGCAAAATCTTTCACGAGTTCGAGCAAGAGTTGCCAGAGACCACCCCGTCGAGCAAATCTACAATGATATCCAAACTGGGAGAATTACTCGCCCTAAAACTCGTTTAGCTAACTTTTGTGAACACTATTCATTCATCTCTAGCATTGAACCTATGAAGGTTGAAGAAGCTTTGGAAGATCCGGATTGGATAAACGCCATGCATGAAGAGATACGCAACTTTGAGAGAAACCAAGTTTGGACGTTGGTTGAGAAGCCCGACAACAACCACAACATCATTGGTACGAAATGGGTGTTTCGCAACAAGTAAGATGAATATGGATAAGTAGTTAGCAACAAAGCACATCTTGTCGCCCAAGGCTACACTCAAGTCGAAGTGAGAGATTTGGAAAGCTAATGTCGGAGAAGTTTGAGATGTCGATGATGAATGAACTCAAATTCTTTCTCAGTTTGCAAATCAAGCAAACTAAGGAAGGTACTTTTGTCTCTCAAACGAAGTACACCAAGGAATTATTCAAGAAGTTCAATATGCAAGAATGCAAAGGTATGCCTACACCCATGCCTACTAGTGGACATCTTCATTTGACCAAAAATGGTGAATTGGTCGATCAAAAGGTTTATCGCTCTATGATTGGTTCATTGTTATATCTATGTGCTTCACGTCCTGATATTATGCTAAGTGTGTGCATGTGTGCCCGATATCAAGCGGCTCCTAAAGAATGTCATCTTAAGGCTGTGAAAAGGATAGTGAGATACTTAATTCATACACCAAATTTTGGCATTTGGTATCCAAAGAGGGCCTCTTTCGATTGTGTTGGCTACTCCGACTCGGACTATGCCGGTGACAATGTTGATAGAAAGTCCACTTCGGGTACATGTCAATTTCTTGGTAGATCTCTTGTGTCTTGGTCTTCCAAGAAACAAAACTCGGTATCCTTATCCACCGCCGAAGCGGAATACATTGCCGCTGGATCATGTTGTGCTCAATTACTTTGGATGACCCAAACTCTTAAGGATTATGGGATATATGTGAAACATGTTCCATTACTTTGTGACAATGAAAGTGCTATCAGGATTGCTCAAATTCCTGTGCAACACTCTCGAACTAAGCATATTGAAGTTCATCATCATTTCATTCAAGATCATGTTGCTAAGGGAGACATTAATCTTAAGCATGTTCGCACCGATAAACAATTAGCAGATATATTCACTAAACCACTTGATGAGAAAGTGTTTTGCAGATTGAGAGGTGAATTGAACATCATTGATGCTTCAAACTTGGAGTAGGAACTCCATTTGGATACATGCAAGACATGAGCCAATGACAAATCCTTGATCTTTCTTTTATGATGATAATCTAATGTCTTGGATATAATTGCACCTTGCATGTTATCTAACCCTTGTAGGTACTTGGATAAATCTAAATCTATGAGATTGCAACTCACTCACATCTTGAGCAGTCTCTGCATCACCAAGTCTCTACACAACGGTGGTTGAAGACAAGGAAACATGAAACCCTTCAAAATATCCTTTGACAAATTCTACTTTTGAACTTTATGATTGTCATTTTGGATACACAAGTGCTCTTCCTTGCAAAAACTAACCCATGTAGGTAGATGAACTCAAACTCCGAGTGGTGCTTTGTTCTGTGACTCAAGGACCAAACCCATTTGTAACAAATATCCAGAAGCACCCTTCTTGGAAATTGATGTCAAAGGGGGAGAGAGAGATCACATCAAAGCTTAATCATATCTATAGGGGGAGAGAATACTCAAGGGGAGAGAGGACCCCAGATGCGTGGTGTTCAAGAGGAGAGAAGTCACATGTCTTCAAGAGGGGAAAGACATGTTCATATTTGTTTGCATTAGATCTGTTTCTTTTCTTTGAGCTCTGATTTTCTGTTCCCTATCTTCTCCCAGTATCCCATGTTAGATTCAGGGGGAGCAAGACATCTAAGGGAAGGAAATCATTGAATTCATTGCACATCATTACCTTTGGGGACATGACTATCAATGTGGTACTTAGTACTCACTCTCTACATGTCATTCCAATCTTGGTACTCTTGTGGTTCCTTTTGTTTGCTCTGGCTAGAAGGTGCATCTGTGTTATCTAACCTTGTTTACGCAGGTTCATTCCATCCTAAGCCAACTCAAGACCACAAGGTAAGTATATGCATCACAGTCATGTGTATGAGGATTTCTTGCTGATGTACATACTGTTTGCAAGAAGGACTCATGTGCATGAAGGTACATTTCCCATATTCACATCTTTTTCTCTGATGCATATTGCCAAGATACATGTAACACATTGCTTTTTCTGTCATGCTTATGCATTCCCATGCTCCTATATTCCATATTTACATGATTGCATACATGTAGGGGGAGCCTATGCATGTTACATGTCTTTCCAAAGCTTTACTTGTTATTCTCTATATCTTTATCTAAAGCTTTGATATATGTTGTCATCAATTCCAAAAGGGGGGAGATTGAAAGCACAAGTGCTCCCTGGGTGATTTTGGTAATTTATGTGAACATATCTCTTATTCGACTAATACCTTTACCTAGTGTGTTTCAGATAAGTTCAACAATGGAGTGGCATGGACTAGAGGATGTGGAACCCCTTTAGAATACTAAGGACAAAAGGATTGGCTCAAGCTCAAAGCACAAGACTCTACATTTTCCATTTTAGTGATCCAAGATCACATTGAGTCTATAGGAAAAGCCAATACTATCAAGGAGGGATGAGGTGTTGCTTAATGAGGCTCTTGCTCAAAATGCTTAGTGATATGCTCCAAAGCCCTCAACCACTCTCTCACATCCACATATGACCCAAACCAAAAGTCAAACTCGGCCCCACCGATTCTTTCTATCCGGCGCCACCGAGTTCAGATGTCATAGCCACTGCCACAAACCCTAGTCTTTTCGGTCTCACCGATAGGGATCTCGGTCTCACCGAGATGGGATTGTAATCTCTTTGTTTCCCTTCATAACGCTTTGGTCCAACCGAGATGAGCGATCGGTCCTACTGAGATTACAATGCAAACTCTCTGTTCCTCTTTGTAACATTTTGGTCTAACCGAGATGAGCGAATCGGTCCCATCGAGTTTGCCTGACCAACTCTCTGGTTAGCTTATTACCAAAATTGGTCCCACTGAGTTTGTGTAATCGGTCCCATCGAGATTACGTTATTCCCTAACCCTAACCATATCGGTCCCACCGAGTTGACATGTTGGTCCCAGCGAAAATCCTCACGGTCACATTATTTGCTAAATCGGTCCGACCGAGTTTCACGATTCGGTCCCACAAAGATTGGTAAGTTGTGTGTAACGGTTAGATTTTGTGTGGAGGCTATATATACCCCTTCACCCACTCTTCATTCATGGAGAGAGCCATCAGAACATGCCTACACTTCCAACTTACATTTTCTGAGAGAGAATCGCTTACACTTGTGTTGAAGTCAAGATATTCCAATCCTACCATATGAGTCTTGATCTCTAGCCTTCCCCGAGTTGCTTTCCACTCAAATCTTCTTTCCACCAAATCCAAATCCTGTGAGAGAGAGTTGAGTGTTGGGGAGACTATCATTTGAAGCACAAGAGCAAGGAGTTCATCATCAACACACCATTTGTTACTTCTTGGAGAGTGGTGTCTCCTAGATTGGCTAGGTGTCACTTGGGAGCCTCCGACAAGATTGTGGAGTTGAACCAAGGAGTTTGTAAGGGCAAGGAGATCGCCTACTTCATGAAGATCTACCCCTGGTGAGGCAAGTCCTTCATGGGTGACAGCCATGGTGGGATAGACAAGGTTGCTTCTCGTGGACCCTTCGTGGGTGGAGCCCTCAGTGGACTCGCGCAGCCATTACCCTTCGTGGGTTGAAGTCTCCATCAACGTGGATGTACGATAGCACCACCTATCAGAACCACGGCTCAAAAATCTTCGTGTCTCCAAATTGCATTTGCACACTCCAATCCCATCCCTTACATTCTTGCAAGTTGCATGCTTTACTTTCTGCTGCTCATATACTCTTTGCATACTTGCTTGTTATATATTGTGATTGTTAAACTTGTGCCAAAACTCCACTTCAACTTAAAAAAATTAAAAACTGCAACTTTTCTTGCTTAGTGTCTAATCACCCCCCCCTCTAGACACCTCTTCTCGATCCTTCCAGAGATGGAACAAGAAAGCAACTTGTTGGAAGTAATACATTTTGATGTGTGCAGTCCAATGAGTGCTGAGGCACATAGTCGATATCGTTATGTTCTTACTTCACAGATGATTTGAGTAGATGCTAAGTATATTTACTTGATGAAACACAAGTCTGAATTATTGAAAGGTTCAAGTAATTTCAGAGTGAAGTTGAAGATCGTCGTGAGAAGAGGATAAAATGTCTATGATATGATCATAGAGATGAATATCTGAGTTATGAGTTTGGTACAAAATTAAGACATTGTGGAAATTGTTTCACAACTAATACCGCCTGGAACACCATAGTGTGATGGTGTGTCCGAACATCACAGCTGCACCCTATTAGATGTGGTGCATACCATGATGTCTCTTATCGAATCACCACTATCGTTTATGGGTTAGGCATTAGAGACAATCACATTCACTTTAAATAGGACACCACCTAGTTCCATTGAGATGACATCGTATGAACTATGGTTTAGAGAAACCTAAGCTATCGTTTCTTAAAAGTTTGGGGCTATGACGCTTATGTGGAAAAGTTTTAGCCTGATAAGCTCGAACCCAAAGCGGATAAACGCATCTTCATAGGACACCCAAAACAGTTGGGTATACCTCCTATTTCAGATCCATAAGCAAAAGGGATTGTTTCTAGAAACAGGTCCTTTCTCGAGGAAAAGTTTCTCTCGGAAGAATTGAGTGGGAGGATGGTGGAGACTTGATGAGGTTATTGAACCGTCACTTCAACTAGTGTGTAGTAGGGCATAAGAAGTTGTTCCTGTGGCGCCTACACCAATTGAAGTGGAAACTGATGATATTGGTCATGAAACTTTGGATCAAGTCACTACCAAACCTGCGAGCTACTTTAGAGTGGTACTTCAGAGTGGTACGTAATCCTGTCTTGGAGGTCATGTTGCTAGACAACAATGAACCTACGAGCTATGGAGAAGCAACGGTGGGCCCGGATTCCAACAAATGGCTCGAGGCCATAGAATCCGAGAGAGGATCCATGTATGAAAACAAAGTGTAGACTTTGGAAGAACTACTTGATGGCTGTAAGGTTGTTGGGTACAGATGGATTTTAAAAGGAAGATGGACAATGATGGTAAGTGTCACCATTAAGAAAGCTCGACTTGTCGCTAAGATGTTTTTCGACAAGTTCAAGGAGTTGACTACGATGAGACTTTCTCACTCATAGCGATGCAAAGAGTCTGTTGGAATTATATTATCAGTTACTACATTATTTATGAAATCTTGCAGATAGGATGTCAAAACATTGTTTCCTCGACGTGATGCTTGAGGAAAGGTTGTATGTGATACAACCAGAAAGTTTTTGTCAATCCTAAAAGATGCTAACAAGTATATAAAGCTTCAACAATCCTTCTAAGGACTGGAGTAAGCATCTCGGAGTTGGAATATACGCTTTGATGAGATGATCAAAGATTTTGGGTTTATACAAAGTTTATGAGAAACTTGTATTTCCAAAGAAGTGAGTGGGAGCACTATAGAATTTCTGATGAGTATATGTTGTTAACATATTGTTGATCGGAAATGATGTAGAATTTCTGGAAAGCATATAGGGTTGTTTGAAAAGTGTTTTTCAACGAAAAACCTGGATTAAGCTACTTGAACATTGAGCATCAAGATCTATAAGGATAGATCGAAAACGCTTAATAGTACTTTCAAATGAATACATACCGTGACAAGATTTTGACGGAGTTCAAAATAGATCGGCGAAGAAGGAGTTCTTGGTTGTGTTATAAGGTGCGAGTATTGAGTAAGACTCGAGACCTGACCACGACAGAAGAGAGAGAACAGACAAAGATCGTCCCCTATGCTTAAGACGTATGCTCTACAGTACGATGTGCTGTGTACCGCACCTCAAGTGTGCCTTGCCATGAGTTAGTCAAGGGGTACAAGAGAGATCCAAGAATGGATCACTGGACAACGGTCAAAGTTATCCCTAGTAACTAGTGGACTAAGGAATTTTCTCGATTATGGAGGTGGTAAAAGAGTTCGTCATAAAGGGTTACGTCAATGCAAAAATTGAAACTAATCTGGATGACTCTGAGTAGTAAACCGGATTCATATAGTAGAGAAGTTATTTGGAATAGCTCCAAATAGCGCGTGGTAGCTGCATCTACAAGATGACATAGAGATTTGTAAAGCACACACGGATCTCAAAGGTTCAGACCCATTGACTAATAACCTCTCTCATAAGCATAACATGATCAAACCGTAGAACTCATTGAGTGTGATACGTCTCCAACGTATCTATAATTTTTGATTGTTCCATGCTATTATATTACCCGTTTTGGATGTTTATGGGCTTTACTTTACACTTTTATATCATTTTTGGGACTAACCTACTAACCAGAGGCCCAGTCCGAATTGTTGTTTTTTGGCCTATTTCAGTGTTTCGAAGAAAAGAAATATCAAACGGAGTCCAAATGGGATGAAACCTTCGGGAGCGATCTTTTTGGAACAAATGCAAACCAGGAGACTTAGAGTGGACGTCAAGCAACGAACGGGGCGGCCACGAGGGTGCCCAGCGCGCCCTAAGGGGGTGGGCGCGCCCCCCACCCTCGTGGGCCCCTCGAGCGTCCACCAACCTACTTCTCCTCCTATATATATCCACGTACCCCAAAACCATCCAGGAGCACCACGAAAACCTAATTCCACCGCCGCAACCTTCTGTATCCGCAAGATCCCATCTTGGAGCCTTCGTCGGTGCTTCCCCGGAGGGGGAATCGACCACGGAGGGCCTCTACATCATATCCAAGGCCTCTCCGATGAGTTGTGAGTAGTTTACCACATACCTTCGGGTCCATAGTTATTAGCTAGATGACTTCTTCTCTCTCTTTGATTATCAATACAAAGTTCTCCTTCCTCTTCTTAGAGATCTATTTGATGTAAATCTTTTTGCAATGTGTTTGTCGAGATCCGATGAATTGTGGGTTTATGATCAAGTTTATCTATGAGAAATATTTGAATCCCCTCTGGATTCTTTTATGTATGATTGGTTATCTTTGCAAGTCTCTTCAAATTATCAGTTTGGTTTGGCCTACTAGATTGATCTTTCTTGCAATGGGAGAAGTGCTTAGCTTTGGGTTCAATCTTGTGGTGTCCTTTCCCAGTGACAGCAGGGGCAGCAAGGCACGTATTGTATTGTTGCCATCGAGGATAAATAGATGGGGTTTATATCATATTGCTTGAGTTTATCCCTCTACATCATGTCATCTTGCTTAATGCGTTACTTTGTTCTTATGAACTTAATACTCTAGATGCAGGCAGGAGTCGGTCGATGTGTGGAGTAATAGTAGTAGATGCAGAATCGTTTCTATCTACTTGTTATGGATGTGATGCCTATATACATGATCATGCCTAGATATTCTCATAACTATGCACTTTTCTAAATTGCTCAACAGTAATTTGTTCACCCACCGTAATAATTATGCTATCTTGAGAGAAGCCACTAGTGAAACCTATGTCCCCCAGGTCTATCTTTTATCATATAAGTTTTCCACATACTTTTATTTGCATCTTTTATTTTCCAATCTATATCATAAAAATACCAAAAATATTTATCTTATTATATTATCTCTATCAGATCTCACCTTCGCAAGTTAACGTGAAGGGATTGCCAACCCCTTTTTCACGTTGGTTGCGAGGTTCTTGTTTGTTTGTGTAGGTGCGTGGGACTTTTGAGGAGCCTCCTACTGGGTTGATACCTTGGTTCTTAAAACTGAGGGAAATACTTACGCTACTTTGCTGCATCACCCTTTCCTCTTCAAGGAAAAAAACAACGCATGCTCAAGAGGTAGCAAGAAGGATTTCTGGCACCGTTGCTGGGGAGGTCTTCGCTCAAGTCAAGACATACCAAGTACTCATCACAAACTCATCTCCCTTGCACTATATTATTTTCCATTTGCCTCTCGTTTTCCTCTCCCCCACTTCACCCTTGCCGTTTTATTTGCCCTCTCTTTCCCGTTCTCCTCTCTCTTTCGCTTGCCTCTTGTGTGCTTGTGTGTCAGTTGTTTATCTCATTATTATGGCTAGTCCTCCTATCATCATTAATACTCCCGATCATGAAGTTCTTGTTTTTAAATAAAGGGAGGGAGAAAATCTAAAAGATGCTTGGCATAGAATTTGCAATGCTCAAAATAGATCTACTAGGAAGCAATCTACTTCCGTTCTTCTTCACAATTTTTATGTAGGCATTACCCCTTGGAATAGATACATTCTTGATACCATTACCGGAGGGAATTTTTTGGGTATCCAGACTTTTGATGCTTATAATGCCATGACAGATTTGTTCGGTCTACCGCCTCTTTTGGTTAACGGAACAGTTTTAACTTTAGAACATATGATGCAAAGGCTTGAAATTATTGAAAATAAAGTTTATACTATTGAGTTAATTGAAAATTTGGATAAAAATATCCACAACCAAATTACTCAATATGGATCTAAGGTTGGAGTTACTTTGAAAAGTTTTAAAGAGAAGGAATGTATAGTTAATGAAAGGATAGATCAAGATTCCACAAGAATCGGTAAACTTGAGGATATTATTACTAATTTAGGGTCTGCCTTTTCATCCATGAAAAATACTCCAACTCCTCCTACAAAAATTGCTAAATTAATGTATGTTCCTAAAAATAAGGGTGAATCTTCTACTAAGGAAAATGCGGATCTCAAATCAATAAGCGTTCATTCCAATTTCTTTGCTCTTATTAAGGAACATTTTGCTACAAACGAATATCTTGATTTTTTGCCTAAGAGTTTAGTAATTACTAAAATGAATGAAACTCCTATGGGTTATAAGTGTTCTATTGAAGAATTGAATGCCAAAGATGGCAACACTTAGATCTATTCTCGCTTTTATGCCTACCTAGGGGCGTTAAATGATAGCGCTTGTTGGGAGGCAACCCAATTTTATTTTTGTTCCTTGCTTTTTTCTTATGTTTAGTAATAAATAATTAATCTAGCCTATGGTTAGATGTGGTTTTATGTTTTAATTAGTGTTTGTGCCAAGTAGAACCTATAGGATAACCTTGGATGAAAGTTAATTTGATTCTGCTGAGAAACAGAAACTTTGCACTCACGAGAATTTTTTTAATAAATCACAGAAACATGCTTTTGCAAATAATTCGTTTTGCTGTAGATCAATAGACAAATTTCCTAGGACGTACTATTTTGGTAGGATTTTTGGAGTTCCATAAGTATTCTAAAGTTACAGATTGCTACAGACTGTTCTGTTTTGACAGATTCTGTTTTTTGTGTGTTGTTTGCTTATTTTGATGAATCTATGGCTAGTATCGGGGGGTATGAACCATAGATAAGTTGGAACACAGTAAGTTTAACACCAATATAAATAAAGAATGAGTTCATTACAGTACCTTAAGTGGTGGTTTTTAACGGAGCTTATGAGATTTCCTGTTGAGTTTTGTGTTGTGAAGTTTTCAAGTTTTGGGTAAAGATTTGATGGACTATGGAATAAGGAGTGGCAAGAGCCTAAGCTTGGGGATGCCCATGGAACCCCAAGATATTCAAGGACAACCAAAAGCCTAAGCTTGGGGATGCCCCAGAAGGCATCCCCTCTTTCGTCTTCGTCTATCGGTAACTTTACTTGGAGCTACATTTTTATTCACCACATGATATGTGTTTTGCTTGGAGCGTCTTGTATGATATGAGTCTTTTCTTTCTAGATTACCACAATCATCCTTTATGTACACATCTTTTTGGAGAAACACACATGATTTGGAATTTATTAGAACACTCTATGTGCTTCACTTATATCTTTTGAGCTAGATAATTTTTGCCCTAGTGCTTCACTTATATCATTTAGAGCACGACGGTGGCTTAATTTTGTAGAAATTGTTTATCTATCATGCTTAACTTATATTATTTTGAGAGTCTTTTAGAACAACATGGTATTTGCTATGGTTATAAAATTGGTCCTAGAATGATGAGCATCCAAGTTGGGTATAATAAAAACTATCATAGAAAGTGAATTGGATGCTATGATCAATTTAATGCTTGATAATTGTTTTGAGACATGAGGATGGTGATATTAGAGTCATGCTAGTGGGGTAATTATGAAGTTAAGGAATACTTGTGTTGAAGTTTGTGATTCCCATAGCATGCACGTATGGTGAACCGCTTTGTGATGAAGTTGGAGCACAATTTATTTATTGATTGTCTTCCTTATGAGTGGCGGTCGGGGACGAGCGATGGTATTTTCCTATCAATCTATCCCCCTAGGAGCATGCGCGTAGTGCTTGGTTTTTGATGACATGTAGATTTTTGCAATAAGTATATGAGTTCTTTATGACTAATGTTGAGTCCATGGATTATACGCACTCTCTTCCCTCCACCATTGCTAGCATCTCTTGTGCCGTGCAACTTTCACCGGTACCATACACCCACCATATACCTTCCTCAAAACAGCCACCATACCTACATATTATGGCATTTCCATAGCCATTCCGAGATATATTGCCATGCAACTTTCCACCATTCTATTTATTATGACACGCATCATCATTGTCATATTGCTCTTGCATGATCATGTAGTTGACATCATATTTGTGGCAAGGCCACCCTCATGATTTCCATACATTTCACTCTTGGTTCATTGCATATCCCGGTACACCGCCGAAGGCATTCATATAGAGTCATATCTCGTTCTAAGTATCGAGTTGTAATCTTGAGTTATAAGTAAATAAAAGTGTGATGATCTTCATTATTAGAGCATTGTCCCAAGTGAGGAAAGGATGATGGACACTATGATTCCCCCACAAGTCGTGATGAGACTTCGGACTTTACAAAAAAAAGGCCAAATAAATAAAAATAGAGAAAGGCCAAATAAAAAAATGAGAGAAAAAGAGAGAAGGGACAATGCTACTATCCTTTTACCATGATCTTCATAATAGAGAGTCTCATATGTTGTCACTTTCATATACTAGTGGGAATTTTTCATTATAGAACTTGGCTTGTATATTCCAATGATGGGCTTCCTCAAAACGCCCTAGGTCTTCGTGAGCAAGCAAGTTGGATGCACACCCACTTAGTTTATTTTGTTGAGCTTTCACACATTTATAGCTCTAGTGCATCCATTGCATGGCAATCCCTACTCACTCACATTGATATCTATTAATGGGAATCTCCATAGCCCGTTGATACGCCTGGTTGATGTGAGACTATCTTCCTCTTTTTTTGTCTTCTCCACAACCACCATTCTATTCCACAAATAGTGCTATGTCCATGGCTCACGCTCATTTATTGTGTGAAAGTTGAAAATTTTGAGAATACTAAAGTATGAAACAATTGCTTGGCTTGTCATCGGGGTTGTGCGTGATTAAATATTTTTTGTGATGAAGATAGAGCATAGCCAGACTATATGATTTTGTAGGGATAGCTTTCTTTAGCCATGATATTTTGAGAAGACATGATTACTTTGTTAGTATGATTGAAGTATTATTGTTTATCATGTCAATATGAACTTTTATTTTGAATGATTTGGATCTGAACATTCATGCCACAATAAAGAAAATTACATTGAGAAATATGTATGTAGCATTCCACATCAGAAATTCTGTTTTTATCATTTACCTACTCGAGGATGAGCAGGAATTAAGCTTGGGGATGCTTGATATGTCTCCAACGTATCTATAATTTTTGATTGTTCCATGATATTATATTACCCGTTTTGGATGTTTATGGGCTTTACTTTACACTTTTATATCATTTTTGGGACTAACCTACTAACCGGAGGCCCAGCCTGAATTGCTGTTTTTTTTGCCTATTTCAGTGTTTTGAAGAAAAGGAATATCAAACGGAGTCCAAATGGGATGAAACCTTCGGGAGCGATCTTTTTGGAACAAATGCAAACCAGGAGACTTGGAGTGGACGTCAAGAAACGAACGAGGCGGCCACGAGGGTGCCCAGCACGCCCTAAGGGGGTGGGCGCGCCCCCACCCTCGTGGGCCCCTCGAGCATCCACCGACCTACTTTTTCCTCCTATATATATCTACGTACCCCAAAACCATCCAGGAGCACCACGAAAACCTAATTCCACTGCCGCAACCTTCTGTATCCGCGAGAACCTATCTTGGAGCCTTCACCGGCGCTTCACCGGAGGGGGAATCGACCATGGAGGGTCTCTACATCATCTCCAAGGCCTCTCCGATGAGTTGTGAGTAGTTTACCATAGACCTTCGGGTCCATAGTTATTAGCTAGATGGCTTCTTCTCTCTCTTTGATTCTCAATACAAAGTTCTCCTTCCTCTTCTTGGAGATCTATTTGATGTAACTCTTTTTGTGGTGTGTTTGTCGAGATCCGATGAATTGTGGGTTTATGATCAAGTTTATCTATGAGAAATATTTGAATCTCCTCTGGATTCTTTTATGTATGATTGGTTATCTTTGCAAGTCTCTTTGAATTACCAGTTTGGTTTGGCCTACTAGATTGATCTTTCTTGCAATGTGAGAAGTGCTTAGCTTTGGGTTCAATCTTGCGGTGTCCTTTCCCAGTGACAGCAGGGGCAGCAAGGCACATATTGTATTGTTGCCATCGAGGATAAAAAGATGGGGTTTATATCATATTGCTTGAGTTTATCCCTCTACATCATGTCATCTTGCTTAATGCGTTACTCTGTTCTTATGAACTTAATACTCTAGATGCAGGCAGGAGTCGGTCGATGTGTGGAGTAATAGTAGTAGATGCAGAATCATTTTGATCTACTTGTTACGGATGTGATGCCTATATACATGATCATGCCTAGATATTCTCATAACTATGCACTTTTCTATCAATTGCTCGACAGTAATTTGTTCACCCACCGTAATAATTATGCTATCTTGAGAGAAGCCACTAGTGAAACCTATGTCCCCCGGGTCTATCTTTTTATCATATAAGTTTTCTATCTACTTTTATTTGCATCTTTTATTTTCCAATCTATATCATAAAAATACCAAAAATATTTATCTTATCATATTATCTCTATCAGATCTCACTTTTGCAAGTTACCGTGAAGGGATTGACAACCCCTTTTTCATGTTGGTTGCGAGGTTCTTGTTTGTTTGTGTAGGTGCATGGGACTTTTGAGGAGCCTCCTACTGGATTGATACCTTGGTTCTCAAAACTGAGGGAAATACTTACACTACTTTGCTACATCACCCTTTCCTCTTCAAGGGAAAAACCAACGCATGCTCAAGAGGTAGTAGAGTGTTAATCACATGGTGATGTGAACTAGATTATTGACTCTAGTAAACTCTTGGGTGTTAATCACATGGCGATGTGAACTAGATTATTGACTCTAGTGCAAGTGGGAGACTGTTGGAAATATGCCCTAGAGGCAATAATAAAATTATTATTATTATATTTTCTTGTTCATGATAATTTTCTATTGTTCATGCTATAATTGTATTAACCGGAAACCGTAATACATGTGTGAATACATAGAACACAACATGTCCCTAGTAAGCCTCTAATTGACTAGCTCATTGATCAATAGATGGTTATAGTTTCCTGACCATGGACATTGGATGTCGTTGATAACGGGATCAAATCATTGGGAGAATGATGTGATGGATAAGACCCAATCCTAAGCATAGCACAAGATCGCGTAGTTCATTTGCTAGAGCTTTTCAAATGTCAAGTATCATTTCTTTAGACCATGAGATTGTCAAACTCCCGGATACCGTAGGAATGCTTTGGATGTATCAAACGTCACAACGTAACTGGGTGGCTATAGAGGTGCACTGCAGGTATCTCCGGAAGTGTCTATTGGGTTGGCACGAATCGAGACTGGGATTTGTCACTCCGTATGACATAGAGGTATCTCTAGGCCCACTCGGTAATGCATCATCATAATGAGCTCAATGTGACTAATGAGTTAGCCATGAGATCATGCGTTACAGAACGAGTAAAGAGACTTGCCGGTAACGAGATTGAACAAGGTATAGGGATACCGATGATCGAATTTCGGGCAAGTAACATACCGATGGACAAAGGGAATTGTATACGGGATTGACTGAATCCCTGACATCGTGGTTCATCCGATGAGATCATCGTGGAACATGTGGGAGCCAATATGGGTATCCAGATCCTGCTATTGGTTATTGGCCGGAGAGGTATCTCAATCATGTCTGCATGGTTCCCGAACCCGTAGGGTCTAGACACTTAAGGTTCGGTGACGCTAGAGTTGTAATGGGAATAGTATGTGGTTATCTAAGGTTGTTCGGAGTCCCGGATGAGATCCCGGACATGACGAGGAACTCTGGAATGGTCTGGAGGTGAAGATCGGTATATTGGATGAAGGGTATTGGAGTCCGGAATTATTCTGGGGGTACCAGGTGATGACCAGTGTGTCCGAAAGGAGTTTCGGAGGCCCCGGCAAGCGTTAGGGGGCCTTATGGGCCAAGGGGAGGGGGCACATCAGCCCACTAAGGGGATGAGCGCCCCTCCCACCCCATCTCACGTAACCTGGAGAGGTGGGGACGCCTCCCCTAGGGCAGCCACCCCTCCCGGCTTGGGGGGCAAGTTTCCTAGGGGTGGGGGCGCCCAAACCCATCTAGGGTTTCCCCTGTGGCCGCCGCCCCTCCCCTAGGGAAACCCTAGGGTGCCTCCTCCTCCCCCCTCCCCCCTATGTATAGTGAGTGAGAGAGAGGGCAGCCGCACCCTTCCCCTGGCGCAGCCCCTCCCTCCTCCAACACCTCCTCCTCCTCCTCCGTAGTGCTTGGCGAAGACCTGCAGGAGAACCACAAGCTCCACCACCACACCATCGTGCTGCCGGAGCTCTCCCTCAACTTCTCCTCTCCTCTTGCTGGATCAAGAAGGAGGAGACTTCCCTGGGCTGTACGTGTGTTGAACATGGAGGCGCCATCCGTTCGGCGCTAGATCGGATCTTCCGCGATTTGAATCACCGTGAGTATGACTCCATCAACCGCGTTCTTGTAACGCTTCCGCTTAGCGATCTTTAAGGGTACGAAGATGCACTCCCTCTCTCTCTCTCTCATTGCTAGCATCTCCTAGATTGATCTTGGTGACATGTAGGAAAACTATTGAATTATTACTATGTTCCCCAACATGGGATACATGTGAAACATGTTCCATTGCTTTGTAACAATGAAAGTAGTATTAAGATTGCTCATAATCCCGTGCAACATTCTCGGACTAAGCATATTGAAGTTCGTCATCATTTCATTCGAGATCATGTTGCTAAAGGTGACATCAGTCTTAAGCATGTTCGTACTGATAAGCAATTGGCGGATATTTTCACCAACCCGCTTGATGAGAAAGTGTTTTGTCGTTTGAGAGGTGAGCTGAACATCATTGATGCCTCAAACTTGGAGTAGGAACTCCATCTAGATGCATGCAAGGCATGAGCCTTTCTATGATTAATCCTTGATATTTCTCTTAAGATGATGATCATATGTCTTGGATCTATACTTGTACCTTTGCATGTTATCTAACCCCTGTAGGTACTTGGATGAGCTCAAATCCATGAGATTGCAAGTCACTCACATCTTAAGCAATCTCTACATCACCAACTTTCCACTATATGGTTTTTGAATATAAGGAAGGATGACCTCACTCAATATATGCTTTGACAATTGCTATATATCAAATTTCATTTGGTATCAAGTTACATGTTTGTCATTTTTGGATACACAAGTGCTCTTCCTTGCAAGACTAACCCATGTAGGAAGATGAACTTAAACTTCAGATGATGCTCTCAAATCTTGATGGACTACATTAACCTTGAGCTTCCAACACAAGTTCAGCTACATGACCAAGATCAACACAACCCAAGGTATGTCATTCCATCTTAGAGAGGCTTTGACCCGAGTCATGAGTTAAATCAACGAACAAGATGTGAATACATCAAAGTGCTTAAAAATGGTAACCCCATTTTGAGCTTAAACGATGAGTATGACCTATGATCAAGTGACTTCACTTGACTCCTAGGTCAATATACTCTAACATAGGTGAATTTGTTGCCGACCCCCCTTCTAGATAAAGTTCTCTAGTGTTCCTGGTTCTGCTTGTTGTTTTTGTTTGTTGTTTCTATCTTTGAGTTTCCTTCTATTAAAAAAAACTTCATCTAGATCTCTCTTCTTTATGTCTTTTCTAATTCTTTGCAAATCCTTCCGTAAATTCCTTGCAAATCCTTAAGTGATTTTATTTGCCAAGTGAGTTGAGATGACAAAATGTTTACTCATTGTTGAACTCGGTCTCTCCGATTCAAACCTATCGGTCTAACCGAAGCAAAAGGCATCCTTGTAAATAGATCATCGATTCAACCGACACGGTCTAACTCGGTTTCACTGATCAAGATCCTCTGTGACCTCGCCAACTTGGTGTCACCAATGAAAACAAATCGGCATTACCGATTTCAGTGTCGCACAAAACTTTTTGCCATTGCATTCTGCACATCTCTTCCAGCTCCACTCAATGATTCTTATCCTCTACCCGCATCATAATCTATATGTTGCCTTGTCATGTGACTGAAGGACCGAACCTAATTGACTCACACTCCAGAAGATCCCTTCTTGGAAATTGATGTCAAAGGGGGATAGAGAGATCACATCAAAGCTTATCACATGGGAGAGAAAGACATCTTAGCCTCCCCGGGTGCTTTTTGTCAATAGAGGAGAGAAGCCACATGTCTTCAAGAGGGGAAAGACATGTTAATACTTAATTGGTTGAACCATTTCTTTCTTAATTGGTTCCTGCTCTGATTTTCTTTTCCTTCTTTGCTCTGATTTTCTCTTACCCTACCTTCTTCCATTATCCAATATCATATTCAGGGGGAGAAAGAGTTCACATCTAAGGGGAAGAAGACCTTTGGAATTCATTGCATATCTTTAATCTTTGGGGACATGTCTATAAACATAGGAGGAGCAGTCTTACAGCATAGATCAATGATAATATAGATGATAGGCGGTTTAGAAGTAATGAATAAAATTGTCCAATAGTAGAGGCATGGTCCCCACATCATAAGGCATACTTAACAGGTCCAACGTAGATGGATTATACATACATGCATAGGTTGCTATTGACATCACGTCTATAGGCGATGTGCGGTGAGGGACAGGTGCTTTGCCTTGCATCTGAAGTGGAAGGTGCAGATATCACCCTCTTGGATGTTTGCGTGGTGGTGAGACTCTGACCAGCTGGTTGTGATGGTGGCCCTTGTGTCCGCTCCTAGAATGAGACAGAGAAGCCATGGACATCATCATCTGCAAGCTTGATTGGAAGCTGAAAGCACAAGTGCTCCCTAGGTGATTTTGGTAATTAATGACAACATATCTCTTGTTGGACTAATACTTCTATCGAGTATATTTCAGATGAGTTCAACAATGGAGTGGCAAGGACAAGAGGATGTGTAACCCTTTCAAAATGCTAAGGACAAAGATTGGCAAAGGCTCAAGAGTCTTCATTTTCATTTTAGTGATCCAAGATCACATTGAGTCCATAGGAAAGCCAATACTATTAAAAGGGGATAAGGTGTTGCTTAATGGTCTACTTGCTCAAAGTGCTTAGTGATATTGCTCCAAAACCCTCAACCACTTTCTCATTTCCACATATGTCCAAAACCTAAAGTCAAACTCAGCCCCACCGATTTGATCTATCCAGCGCCACCGAGTTCACTTCACATAGCCACTGCCAGAAACTCTAATCAATTCAGTCACACCGATTTGGATCTCGGTCTCACCGAGATGGCCTTGCAAACTCTCTATTGTCTATTGCAATTATTTCGATCTCACCAAAATTTGCAATCGGTCACACGGAGTTTGCTTGACTAACTCTCTGTTTGATTAATTGCTGAAATCGGTCTCACCGAGTTCATGCGATCTACCCTAGCCCTAGCACATCGGTCCCACCGAGTTGATCTCGTCGGTCCCATCGAGATTCCTAACATTCACATTTTTAACTAAATCGGTCTCACCGAGTTTCTCTATTAAAAAGTGTGTAACTATTAGATTTTGTGTGGAGGCTACTGATACGTCTCCAACGTATCTGTAATTTTTTATTGTTCCATGATGTTATATTATCATTCTCGGATGTTTTACAATCATTTTATAGTCATTTTATATCATTTTTTGGTACTAACCTATTGACATAGTGCCCGGTGCCAGTTGCTATTTTCTGCTTGTTTTTTACATCACAGGAAATCAATACCAAACGGAGTCCAAATGCAGGGAAACTTTTTGTGGATTTTTTGGACCAGAAGACATCTAGTGGGCCAAAGAAGTACCACAGGGACGTCTCATGATGAGCACAATACACCAGGGCACGCCTGGAGGCCCAGACGCTTTGGTAGGTTGTGCCCACCATGGTGGCCTCCCGCATCACCTCTTTTCTCTATAAATACCCCAATATTCCAGAAACCCTAGGGGAGTCGATGAAAATCAATTCCAGTCGCCGCAAGTTCCAGAAACATCAGATCCAATCTAGACACCATTATGGAGGGGTTCATCATGTCCATTGGTGCCTCTCTGATGATGCGCGAGTAGTTCTTTGTAGACCTACGGGTCCGTAGTTTGTAGCTAGATGTCTTCCTCTCTCTCTCTCTTGATTCTCAATACAATGGTCTCTTGGAGATCCATATGATGTAAGTCTTTTGCGGTGTGTTTGTTCGGATCCGATGAACTTTGAGTTTATGATCAGATCTATGTTTTTATCCATGAAAGTTATTTGAGTCTTCTTTGATCTCTTATATGCATGATTGCTTATAGCCTCCTATTTCTTCTCCGATATTTGGGTTTTGTTTGGCCAACTTGATCTATTTATCTTGCAATGGGAAGAGTTGCTTTGTGATGGGTTCGATCTTACGGTGCTTGATCCCATTGACAGAAGGGGAAATGACACGTATGTATCATTACTTTTAAGGATAATAAGATGGGGTCTATTTCTACATAAATAGATCTTGTCTACATCATGTCATCGTTCTTATTGCACTACTCCATTTTTTCATGAACTTAATACACTAGATGCATGCTGGATAGCGGTCGATGTGTGGAGTAATAGTAGTAGATGTAGGCAGGAGTCGGTCTACTAATCTTGGACGTGATGCCTATATAGTGATCATTGCCTGGATATCGTCATGATTATTTGAAGTTCTATCAATTTCCCTACAGTAATTGTTTTCCCACCGTTTGCTATTTTTCTCGAGAGAAGCCACTAGTGAAACCTACGGCCCCCGAGTCTCTCCTCGTCATATTTGGCTTTGCGATCTATTTTCCTTTGCTTTTATTTTCAGATCTATTAAGCCAAAAATACAAAAATACCTTGCTGCACTTTATTTTATTTGTGATCTATTTATCCTATCTATCACAACTTTATCACGTCTTCTCACCAATTTGAGGCACCGTTACCCGAAAGGGATTGACAACCCCTTTAATACGTCTGGTTGCGAGTATTTGTTATTTGTGTGCAGGGGTTGTTTACGTTGTGTTGCTTGGTTCTCCTATTGGTTCGATAACCTTGGTCTCATCACTGAGGGAAATACCTACCGTCGCTGTGCTGCATCAGCCCTTCCTCTTTGGGGAAATACCAGTGTAGTTCAAGCACGCATCAGCTATATATACCCCTCCACCCCCTTCTCCATTTGTGAGAGAACCATCAGAACGTGCCTACACTTCCACTACTCATTTTCTGAGAGAGAACCACCTACTCATATGTTGAGACCAAGGCATTCCAATCCAACCACAAGAATCTTGATCTCTAGCCTTCCCCAAGTTGCTTTCCACTCAAATCATCTTTCCACCATAGCCAAATCTGTGTGAGAGAGTTGAGTGTTGGGGAGACTATCATTTGAAGCACAAGAACAAGGAGTTCATCATCAACACACCATCCATTACCTTTTGGAGAGTGGTGTCTCCTAGATTGGTTAGGTGTCACTTCTGAGCCTCCGTCAAGATTGTGGAGTTGAACCAAGGAGTTTGTAAGGGCAAGGAGATCGCCTACTTCGTGAAGATCTACCCAAGTGAGGCAAGTCCTTCGTGGGCGATGGCCATGGCGGGATAGACAAGGTTGCTTATTTGTGGATCCTTCATGGGTGGAGCCCTCTGTAGACTCGCGCAACCATTACTCTTCGTGGGTTGAAGTCTCCATCAACGTGGATGTACGATAGCACCACCTATCGGAACCATGCCAAAAATCTCTGTGTCTTCATTGCATTTGCACACCCCAATCCCATCCCTTTACTTTCTTGCAACTAGCATGCTTTACTATTTCCGCTGCTTATACTCTTGCCATGCTTGCTTGAAGTGTGTTGGGAATTGAGACGTCTCCAACGTATCTATAATTTTTGATTGTTCCATGCTATTATATTACCTGTTTTGGATGTTTATGGGCTTTATTTTACACATTTATATCATTTTTGGGACTAACTGACTAACCAGAGGCCCAACCCGTATTGTTGTTTTTTGCCTATTTCTGTATTTTGAAGAAAAGGAATATCAAACGGAGTCCAAACGGAATGAAACCTTCGGGAGCGTGATTTTTGGAACGAACGTGATCCAGTGAACTTGGAGTGCAAGTCAAGAAGCAAACGAGGCAACCAGGAGATAGGAGGGCGCGCCCACCCCTCCTGGGCGTGCCCCTGTCTCCTGGGCCCCTCGAGCGGCCATCGACGTACTTCTTCCTCCTATATATACCTACGTACCCTGAAAACATCCAGGGAGCCACCAAAGAAATATTTCCGCCACCGTAACCTTCTGTATCCGCAAGATCCCATCTTGGAGCCTTCATCGGCGCTCCGTCGGAGGGGGAATCGACCACGGAGGGCTTCTACATCAACACCATAGCCCTTCGGATGAGTTGTGAGTAGTTTACCGTAGACTTTCGGGTCCATAGTTATTAGCTAGATGGCTTCTTCTCTCTTTTTGGATCTCAATACAATGTTCTCCCCCTTTCTTGTGGAGATCTATTCGATGTAAACTCTTTTTGCGGTGTGTTTGTCGAGATCCGATGAATTGTGGGTTTATGATCAAGTTTATCTATGAGTAATATTTGAATCTTCTCTGAATTCTTTTATGTATGATTGAGTTATCTTTGCAAGTCTCTTCGAATTATCGGTTTGTTTGGCCTACTAGATTGATCTTTCTTGCCATGGGAGAAGTGCTTAGCTTTGAGTTCAATCTTGCGGTGTCCTTACCCAGTGACAGAAAGGGTTGCAAGGCACGTATTGTATTGTTGCCTGATGACCCACAAGTCTAGGGGGTCTATCGTAATCCTTTTGATAAGTAAGAGTGTCGAACCCAACGAGGAGCAAAAGGAAATGATAAGCTTTTTTCAGTAAGGTTTTCTACAAGCACTGAAATTGTAGGTGATAGATAGTTTTGTAATAAGATAAATAGTAACGAGTAACAAGTAAACAAAGTAAATAAAGTGCAGTAAGGTGGCCCAATCCTTTATGTAGCAAAGGATAAGCCTGGACAATTTCTAATAATGATAAAGGAGCTCCCGAGGACACATGGGAATTATCGTCAAGCTAGTTTTCATCATGCTCATATGATTCGCCTTCGGTACTTTGATAATTTGATATGTGGGTGGAACGGTGCTTGGGTACTGCCCTTACTTGGACAGCATCCCACTTATGATTAACCCCTATTGCAAGCATCCGTAACTACAACAAAAGTATTAAGGTAAACCTAACCATAGCATGAAACATGTGGATCCAAATCAGCCCCTAACGAAACAACGCATAAACTAGGGTTTAAGCTTCTGTCACTCTAGCAACCCATCATCTACTTATTATTTCCCTATGCCCTCCTCTAGTACCAATAATGGTGAAGTGTCATGTTGTCGACGTTCACATGACACCACTAGAGGAGAAGACAACATACATCTCATCAAAATATCGAACGAATACCAAATTCACATGACTACTAATAGCAAGACTTCACCCATGTCCTCAGGAACAAACGTAACTACTCACAAAGCATATTCATGTTCATAATCAGAGGTGCAATAATATGCATTAAGGATCTGAACATATGATCTTCCACCAAGTAAACCAATAAGTATCAACTACAAGGAGTAATCAACACTACTAGCAACCCACAGGTACCAATTTGTGGTTTTGGATACAAGATTGGATACAAGAGATGAACTAGGGTTTGAGAGGAGATGGTGCTGATGAAGATGTTGATGCAGATTGACCCCCTCCCGATGAGAGGATTGTTGGTGATGACGTTGGTGATGATTTCCCCCTCCCGGAGGGAAGTGTCCCCGGCAGAACAGTTCTTCTAGAGCCCTAGATTGGTTCCGCCAAGATTCTGCCTCGTGGCGGCGGAGTTTCGTCCCGTAAGCTCCTGTATAGGGTGTGGGCCCCCTGGTGTATTTCTTTCGCTCAGAAATTCTTATTAATTCCAAAAAGTTGTTTTGTGGAGTTTCAGGACTTTTGGAGCTGTGCAGAATAGGTTTCCAACGTTTGCTCCTTTTCCAGCCAGAATTCCAGCTGCCGGCATTCCCCCTCTTCATGGTAAACCTTGTAAAATAAGGGAGAATAGCCATAAGTATTGAGATATAATGTGTAATAACAGCCCATAATGCAATAAATATTGATATAAAAGCATGATGCAAAATGGACGTATCATTGCCATCGAGGATAAAAAGATGGGGTTTATATCATATTGCTTGAGTCTATCCCTCTACATCATGTCATCTTTCTTAATGTGTTACTCTGTTCTTATGAACTTAATACTCTAGGCATGCTGGATAGCGGTCGATGTGTGGAGTAATAGTAGTAGATGCAGGCAGGAGTCGGTCTACTTGTCACGGACGTGACGCCTATATACATGATCATGCCTAGATAATCTCATAATTATTCGCTTTTCTATCAATTGCTCGACAGTAATTTGTTCACCCATCGTAATACTTATGCTATCTTGAGAGAAGCCTCTAGTGAAACCTATGGCCCCCGGGTCTATCTTTTATCATATAAGCTTTCAATCTACTTTTATTTGCATCTTTACTTTTTGCATCTATATTATAAAATACCAAAAATATATTTATCTTATCATATTATCTCTATCAGATCTCACTTCCGCAAGTTCCGTGAAGGGATTGACAACCCCTTTATCGTGTTGGTTGCGAGTTCTTTGTTTGTTTGTGTAGGTTCGTGGGACTTGTGAGGAGCCTGTTGGGTTTCGTAGTAATTTCAAAAAATTTCCTACGCACACGCAAGATCATGTGATGCATAGCAATGAGGGGAGAGTATTGTCTACGTACCCAATGCAGACCGACTGCGGAAGCGATGACACGACGTAGAGGAAGTAGTCGTACGTCTTCTCGATCCAACCGATCAAGCACCGAAACTACGGCACCTCCGAGTTCGAGCACACCTTCAGCTCGATGACGATCCCCGGACTCCGATCCAGCAAAGTGTCGGGGAAGAGTTTCGTCAGCACGACGACGTGGTGACGATCTTGATGAACTACAGCAGCAGGGCTTCGCCTAAACTCCGCTACAGTATTATCGAGGAATATGGTGGCAGGGGGCACCGCACACGGCTAAGGAATCGATCACGTGGATCAACTTGTGTCAACTTGTGTGTCTTTGGGGTGCCTCTACCTCAGTATATAAAGGAGCCAAGGGGGGAGGGGGCGCCGGCCAAGAGAGAGAGGCGCAGGAGGAGTCCTACTCCTACCGGGAGTAGGACTCCCCCCCAATCCTATTCCAACTAGGATTCCCAAGGGGGAAAGAGGGAGAGGGGTGGCCGGCCACCTCTCCTAGTCCTAATAGGACTAGGGGAAGGGGGGAGGCGCGCAGCCCCCTTGGGCTGCCCCTTTCTCCTTTCCACTAAGGCCCATGATGGCCCATATGGCTCCCGGGGGGTTCCGGTAACCTCCCGGTAACCCGGTAAAATCCCGATTTCACCCGGAACACTTCCGATGTCCAAACATAGACTTCCAATATATCAATATTTATGTCTCGACCATTTCGAGACTCCTCGTCATGTCCGTGATCACATCCGGGACTCCGAACAACCTTCGGTACATCAAAATGCATAAACTCATAATATAACTGTCATCGTAACCTTAAGCGTGCGGACCCTACGGGTTCGAGAACAATGTAGTCATGACCGAGACACGTCTCCGGTCAATAACCAATAGCGGGACCTGGATGCCCATATTGGCTCCTACATATTCTACGAAGATCTTTATCGGTCAGACCACATAACAACATACGTTGTTCCCTTTGTCATCGGTATGTTACTTGCCCGAGATTCGATCGTCGGTATCCAATACCTAGTTCAATCTCGTTACCGGCAAGTCTCTTTACTCGTTCCGTAATACATCATCTCACAACTAACATATTAGTTGTAATGCTTGCAAGGCTTAAGTGATGTGTATTACCGAGAGGGCCCAGAGATACCTCTCCGACAATCGGAGTGACAAATCCTAATCTCGAAATACGCCAACCCAACATCGACCATTGGAGACACCTGTAGTACTCCTTTATAATCACCCAGTTACGTTGTGACGTTTGGTAGTACCCAAAGTGTTCCTCCGGTAAACGGGAGTTGCATAATCTCATAGTCATAGGAACATGTATAAGTCATGAAGAAAGCAATAGCAACATACTAAACGATCGGGTGCTAAGCTAATGGAATGGGTCATGTCAATCAGATCATTCTGCTAATGATGTGACCTCGTTAATCAAATAACAACTCATTGTTCATGGTTAGGAAACATAACCATCTTTGATTAACGAGCTAGTCAAGTAGAGGCATACTAGTGACACTTTGTTTGTCTATGTATTCACACATGTATTATGTTTCCGGTAAATACAATTCCAGCATGAATAATAAACATTTATCATGATTATAAGGAAATAAATAATAACTTTATTATTGCCTCTAGGGCATATTTCCTTCAGTCTCCCACTTGCACTAGAGTCAATAATCTAGATTACACTGTAATGATTCTAACACCCATGGAGCCTTGGTGCTGATCATGTTTTGCTCGTGGAAGAGGCTTAGTCAATGGGTCTGCAACATTCAGATCCGTATGTATCTTGCAAATCTCTATGTCTCCCACCTGGACTAGATCCCGAATGGAGTTGAAGCGTCTCTTGATGTGTTTGGTCCTTTTGTGAAATCTGGATTCCTTTGCCAAGGCAATTGCACCAGTATTGTCACAAAAGATTTTCATTGGACCCGATGCACTAGGTATGACACCTAGATCGGATATGAACTCCTTCATCCAGACTCCTTCATTTGCTGCTTCCGAAGCAGCTATGTATTCCGCTTCACATGTAGATCCCGCTACAACGCTTTGTTTAGAGCTGCACCAACTGACAGCTCCACCGTTTAATGTAAACATGTATCCGGTTTGCGATTTAGAATCGTCCGGATCAGTGTCAAAGCTTGCATCAACGTAACCTTTTACGGTGAGCTCTTTGTCACCTCCATATACGAGAAACATATCCTTAGTCCTTTTCAGGTATTTCAGGATGTTCTTGACCGCTGTCCAGTGATCCACTCCTGGATTACTTTGGTACCTCCCTGCTAAACTTATAGCAAGGCACACATCAGGTCTGGTACACAGCATTGCATACATGATAGAGCCTATGGCTGATGCATAGGGAACATCTTTCATATTCTCTCTATCTTCTGCAGTGGTCGGGCATTGAGTCTTACTCAATTTCATACCTTGTAATACAGGCAAGAATCCTTTCTTTGCTTGATCCATTTTGAATTTCTTCAAAATCTTGTCAAGGTATGTGCTTTGTGAAAGTCCAATTAAGCGTCTTGATCTATCTCTATAGATCTTAATGCCTAATATGTAAGCAGCTTCACCGAGGTCTTTCATTGAAAAACTTTTATTCAAGTATCCCTTTATGCTATCCAGAAATTCTATATCATTTCCAATCAGTAATATGTCATCCACATATAATATCAGAAATGCTGCAGAGCTCCCACTCACTTTCTCGTAAATACAGGCTTCTCCGAAAGTCTGTATAAAACCAAATGCTTTGATTACACTATCAAAACGTTTATTCCAACTCCGAGAGGCTTGCACCAGTCCATAAATGGATCGCTGGAGCTTGCACACTTTGTTAGCTTCCTTTGGATCGACAAAACCTTCCGGTTGCATCATATACAACTCTTCTTCCAGAAATCCATTCAGGAATGCAGTTTTGACATCCATCTGCCAAATTTCATAATCATAAAATGCGGCAATCGCTAACATGATTCAGACGGACTTAAGCATCGCTACGGGTGAGAAGGTCTCATCGTAGTCAATCCCTTGAACTTGCCGAAAACCTTTTGCGACAAGTCGAGCTTTGTAGACAGTAACATTACCATCAGCGTCAGTCTTCTTCTTAAAGATCCATTTATTCTCAATTGCTTGCCGATCATCGGGCAAGTCAACCAAAGTCCATACTTTGTTTTCATACATGGATCCCATCTCAGATTTCATGGCTTCAAGCCACTTTGCGGAATCTGGGCTCACCATCGCTTCTTCATAGTTCGTAGGTTCATCATGATCTAGTAGCATGACCTCCAGAACAGGATTACCGTACCACTCTGGTGCAGATCTTACTCTGGTTGATCTACGAGGTTCAGTAGTATCTTGATCTGAAGTTTCATGATCATTATCATTGGTTTCCTCACTAACTGGTGTAGGTGTCACTGAAACAGTTTTCTGTGATGAACTACTTTCCAGTAAGGGAGCAGGTACAGTTACCTCGTCAAGTTCTACTTTCCTCCCACTCACTTCTTTCGAGAGAAAATCCTTCTCTAGAAATGATCCATTCTTAGCAACGAATGTCTTGCCTTCGGATCTGTGATAGAAGGTGTACCCAACAGTTTCCTTTGGGTATCCTATGAAGACACATTTCTCCGATTTGGGTTCGAGCTTATCAGGTTGAAGCTTTTTCACATAAGCATCGCAGCCCCAAACTTTAATAAACGACAACTTTGGTTTCTTGCCAAACCACAGTTCATAAGGCGTCGTCTCAACGGATTTTGATGGTGCCCTATTTAACGTGAATGCGGCCGTCTCTAAAGCATATCCCCAAAATGATAGCGGTAAATCAGTAAGAGACATCATAGATCGCACCATATCTAGTAAAGTACGATTACGACGTTCGGACACACCATTACGCTGTGGTGTTCCGGGTGGCGTGAGTTGCGAAACTATTCCACAGTTTTTCAAATGTACACCAAACTCGTAACTCAAATATTCTCCTCCACGATCAGATCGTAGAAACTTTATTTTCTTGTTACGATGATTTTCAACTTCACTCTGAAATTCTTTGAACTTTTCAAATGTTTCAGACTTATGTTTTATTAAGTAGATATACCCATATCTGCTTAAATCATCTGTGAAGGTGAGAAAATAACGATATCCGCCACGAGCCTCAATATTCATCGGGCCACATACATCGGTATGTATGATTTCCAACAAATCTTTTGCTCTCTCCATAGTACCGGAGAATGGTGTTTTAGTCATCTTGCCCATGAGGCAAGGTTCGCAAGTACCAAGTGATTCATAATCAAGTGGTTCCAAAAGTCCATCAGCATGGAGTTTCTTCATGCGCTTTATACCGATATGACCTAAACGACAGTGCCACAAATAAGTTGCACTTTCATTATCAACTCTGCATCTTTTGGCTTCAACATTATGAATATGTGTATTACTACTATCGAGATTCAATAAGAATAGACCACTCTTCAAGGGTGCATGACCATAAAAGATATTACTCATATAAATAGAACAACCATTATTCTCTGATTTAAATGAATAACCGTCTCGCATTAAACAAGATCCAGATATAATGTTCATGCTCAACGCTGGCACCAAATAACAATTACTTAGGTCTAATATTAATCCCGAAGGTAGATGTAGAGGTAGCGTGCCGACTGCGATCACATCGACTCTGGAACCGTTTCCCACGCGCATCGTCACCTCGTCCTTTGCCAGTGCCCGCTTATTCTGTAGTCCCTGTTTCGAGTTGCAAATATTAGCAACAGAACCAGTATCAAATACCCAGGTGCTACTGCGAGCTCTAGTAAGGTACACATCAATAACATGTATATCACATATACCTTTGTTCACCTTGCCATCCTTCTTATCCGCCAAATACTTGGGGCAGTTCCGCTTCCAGTGACCAGTCTGCTTGCAGTAGAAGCACTCAGTTTCAGGCTTAGGTCCAGACTTGGGTTTCTTCTCTTGAGCAGCAACTTGCCTGCCGTTCTTCTTGAAGTTCCCCTTATTCTTCCCTTTTCCCTTTTTCTTGAAACTAGTGGTTTTGTTAACCATCAACACTTGATGCTCCTTCTTGATTTCTACCTCCGCAGCTTTCAGCATTGCGAAGAGCTCGGGAATAGTCTTGTTCATCCCTTGCATATTATAGTTCATCACGAAGCTCTTGTAGCTTGGTGGAAGTGATTGGAGAATTCTGTCGATGACGCAATCATCCGGAAGATTAACTCCCAATTGAATCAAGTGATTATTATACCCAGACATTTTGAGTATATGCTCACTGACAGAACTGTTCTCCTCCATCTTGCAGCTATAGAACTTATTGGAGACTACGTATCTCTCAATCCGGGCATTTGCTTGAAATATTAACTTCAACTCCTGGAACATCTCATATGCTCCATGACGTTCAAAACGTCGTTGAAGTCCCGATTCTAAGCCGTAAAGCATGGCACCCTGAACTATCGAGTAGTCATCAGCTTTGCTCTGCCAGACGTTCATAACATCTGGCGTTGCTCCAGCAGCAGGCCTGGCACCCAGCGGTGCTTCCAGGACGTAATTCTTCTGTGCAGCAATGAGGATAATCCTCAAGTTACGGACCCAGTCCGTGTAATTGCTACCATCATCTTTCAACTTTGCTTTCTCAAGGAACGCATTAAAATTCAACGGAACAACAGCACGAGCCATCTATCTACAATCAACATAAACAAGCAAGATACTATCAGGTACTAAGTTCATGATAAATTTAAGTTCAATTAATCATATTACTTAAGAACTCCCACTTAGATAGACATCCCTCTAATCTCCTAAGTGATTACGTGATCCAAATCAACTAAACCATGACCGATCATCACGTGAGATGGAGTAGTTTTCAATGGTGAACATCATTTATGTTGATCATATCTACTATATGATTCACGCTCGACCTTTCAGTCTCCGTGTTCCGAGGCCATATCTGCATATGCTAGGCTCGTCAAGTTTAACCTGAGTATTCTGCGTGTGCAAAAACTGGCTTGCACCCGTTGTAGATGGACGTAGAGCTTATCACACCCGATCATCACGTGGTGTCTGGGCACGACGAACTTTGGCAACGGTGCATACTCAGGGAGAACACTTCTTGATAATTTAATGAGAGATCATCTTATAATGCTACCGTCAATCAAAGCAAGATAAGATGCATAAAAAGATAAACATCACATGCAATCAATATAAGTGATATGATATGGCCATCATCATCTCGTGCTTGTGATCTCCATCTCCGAAGCACCGTCATGATCACCATCTTCACCGGCACGACACCTTGATCTCCATCGTAGCATCGTTGTCGTCTCGCCAATCTTATGCTTTCACGACTATCACTACCGTTTAGTAATAAAGTTAAGCATTACATCGCGATTGCATTGCATACAATAAAGCGACAACCATATGGCTCCTGCCAGTTGCCGATAACTTGGTTACAAAACATGATCATCTCATACAATAAAATTCAGCATCATGCCTTGACCATATCACATCACAACATGCCCTGCAAAAACAAGTTAGACGTCCTCTACTTTGTTGTTGCATGTTTTTACGTGGCTGCTACGGGCTTAAGTAAGAACCAATCTCACCTACGCATCAAAACCACAACGATAGTTTGTCAAATAGACTCCGTTTTAACCTTCGCAAGGACCGGGCGTAGCATACTTGGTTCAACTAAAGTTGGAGAGACAGTCGCCTGCAAGCCATCTCTGTGCAAAGCACGTCGAGGGAACCGGTCTCGCGTAAGCGTACGCGTAAGGTTGGTCTGGGTCGTCTCGTCCAACAATACCGCCGAACCAAAGTATGACATGCTGGTAGGCAGTATGACTTGTATCGTCCACAACTCACTTGTGTTCTACTCGTGCATATAACATCAACATCAATAACCTAGGCTCGGATGCCACTGTTGGGTTTCGTAGTAATTTCAAAAATTTTCCTACGCACACGCAAGATCATGTGATGCATAGCAACGAGGGGAGAGTATTGTCTACGTACCCAACGCAGACCGACTGCGGAAGCGATGACACGACGTAGAGGAAGTAGTCGTACGTCTTCTCGATCCAACCGATCAAGCACCGAAACTACGGCACCTCCGAGTTCGAGCACACCTTCAGCTCGATGACGATCCCCGGACTCCGATCCAGCAAAGTGTCGGGGAAGAGTTTCGTCAGCACGACGGCGTGGTGACGATCTTGATGAACTACAGCAGCAGGGCTTCGCCTAAACTCCGCTACAGTATTATCGAGGAATATGGTGGCAGGGGGCACCGCACACGGCTAAGGAATCGATCACGTGGATCAACTTGTGTCAACTTGTGTGTCTTTGGGGTGCCTCTACCTCAGTATATAAAGGAGCCAAGGGGGGAGGGGGCGCCGGCCAAGAGAGAGAGGCGCAGGAGGAGTCCTACTCCTACCAGGAGTAGGACTCCCCCCCCCCAATCCTATTCCAACTAGGATTCCCAAGGGGGAAAGAGGGAGAGGGGTGGCCGGCCACCTCTCCTAGTCCTAATAGGACTAGGGGAAGGGGGGAGGCGCGCAGCCCCCTTGGGCTGCCCCTTTCTCCTTTCCACTAAGGCCCATGATGGCCCATATGGCTCCCGGGGGGTTCCGGTAACCTCCCGGTAACCCGGTAAAATCCCGATTTCACCCGGAACACTTCCGATGTCCAAATATAGACTTCCAATATATCAATCTTTATGTCTCGACCATTTTGAGACTCCTCGTCATGTCCGTGATCACATCCGGGACTCCGAACAACCTTCGGTACATCAAAATGCATAAACTCATAATATAACTGTCATCGTAACCTTAAGCGTGCGGACCCTACGGGTTCGAGAACAATGTAGACATGACCGAGACACGTCTCCGGTCAATAACCAATAGCGGGACCTGGATGCCCATATTGGCTCCTACATATTCTACGAAGATCTTTATCGGTCAGACCGCATAACAACATACGTTGTTCCCTTTGTCATCGGTATGTTACTTGCCCGAGATTCGATCATCGGTATCCAATACCTAGTTCAATCTCGTTACCGGCAAGTCTCTTTACTCGTTCCGTAATACATCATCTCACAACTAACATATTAGTTGTAATGCTTGCAAGGCTTATGTGATGTGTATTACCGAGAGGGCCCAGAGATACCTCTCCGACAATCGGAGTGACAAATCCTAATCTCGAAATACGCCAACCCAACATCGACCATTGGAGACACCTGTAGTACTCCTTTATAATCACCCAGTTACGTTGTGACGTTTGGTAGTACCCAAAGTGTTCCTCCGGTAAACGGGAGTTGCATAATCTCATAGTCATAGGAACATGTATAAGTCATGAAGAAAGCAATAGCAACATACTAAACGATCAGGTGCTAAGCTAATGGAATGGGTCATGTCAATCAGACATTCTGCTAATGATGTGACCTCGTTAATCAAATAACAACTCATTGTTCATGGTTAGGAAACATAACCATCTTTGATTAACGAGCTAGTCAAGTAGAGGCATACTAGTGACACTTTGTTTGTCTATGTATTCACACATGTATTATGTTTCCGGTAAATACAATTCCAGCATGAATAATAAATATTTATCACGATTATAAGGAAATAAATAATAACTTTATTATTGCCTCTAGGGCATATTTCCTTCAGAGCCTCCTACTGGATTGATACCTTGGTTCTCAAAAACCGAGGGAAATACTTACACTATTGTGCAGCATCACCCTTTCCTCTTCAAGGAAAACCACCGCAAGGTCAAGACGTAGCAAGAAGGATTTCTGGCGCCGTTGCCGGGGAGGTCTTCGCTCAAGTGAAGACATACCAAGTACCCATCACAAACTCATCTCCCTCGCATTTACATTATTTGCCATTTGCCTCTCATTTTCCTCTCCCCACTTCACCCTTGCCATTTTATTCGCCCTCTTTCTCCCAATCTCCTCTCTTTTCCGCTTGCCTTCTTCTTCCTCTCTCTTTTGCTTGCCTTTTTCTGTTTGCTTGTGTGTTGGATTACTTGTTGCCATGGCACAAGATAATACCAAATTGTGTGATTTCTCCAATACCAATAATAATGATTTCCTTAGTACTCCGATTGCTCCTCTTAATGATGTTGAGTCTTGTGAAATCAATGCTACTTTGCTGAATCTTGTTATGAAAGATCAATTCTCCGGCCTTCCTAGTGGAGATGCCGCTACCCATCTAAACAACTTTGTTGATTTGTGTGAGATGCAAAAGAAAAAAGATATGGATAATGATATTGTTAAATTGAAGTTATTTCCGTTTTCACTTAGAGATCGTGCTAAAGTTTGGTTTTCGTCTTTGCCTAAAAATAGTATTGATTCTTGGAACAAGTGCAAAGATGCTTTTATCTCTAAGTATTTTCCTCCCGCTAAGATATCTCCCTTAGGAACGATACTATGAATTTTAAACAACTTGATCATGAGCATGTTGCCCAATCTTGGGAAAGAATGAAATTAATGATTCACAATTTGTAACGCCCTCGATGCGGCTATATCTCCCACGTGTCGAAGCACGACTTAGAGGCATAACCGCATTGAAAGCAATGTCGCAAGTGAGGTAATCTTCACACAACCCATGTAATACATAGGGGAAAGACATACATAGTTGGCTTACAATCGCCACTTCACACAATTACATGAATAAAGCATTACATCATCCAGATACAATCAAGGTCCGACTACGGAACCAAAATAAAAGAAGAACCCCAAATGCGACAAAGGTCCCCGATCGACCCCAACTGGGCTCCACTACTGATCAACTAGAACGAAACAACACAAAGGGCAAGATCTTCATCGAGCTCCTCCTTGAGCTTGGTTGCGTCATCTGCACGGTAACATAGGCACCTGCAAACTGGTTTTGGAAGTATCTGTGAGCCACGGGGACTCAGCAATCTCGCACCCGCGAGATCAAGACTATTTAAGCTTATAGGAAGGATGGAGTAATGAGGTGGAGCTGCAGCAAGCGACTAGCATATATGGTGGCTAAAATACGCAAATGAGAGCGAGAAGAGAAGGCAAAGCACGGTCGATAAAAGTATGATCAAGAAGTGATCCTATAGCAACCTACGTCAAGCATAACTCCAACACCGTGTTCACTTCCCGGACTCCGCCGGAAAGAGACCATCACGGTTACACACACGGTTGATGTATTTTAATTAAGGTCAACTTCGGGTTTTCTACAACCGGACATTAACAAATTCCCATCTGCCCATAACCGCGGGCACGGCTTTCGAAAGTTCAAATCCCTGCAGGGGTGTCCCAACTTAGCCCGTGACAAGCTCTCACGGTCAACGAAGGAATAGACCTCCACCCGAGACATCCCGATCAGACTCGGTATCCCGGTACAACAAGACATTTCGACAGGGTAAAACTAAACCAGCAACACCGCCCGAATGTGCCGACAAATCCCGATAGGAGCTGCACATATCTCTTTCTCAGGGCACACTCAGATGAGCGCTCCATACAACTAAAACCAAACCTCGAGTTTCCCCGAGGGGGCGCTGCACAGGACTCTAGTTCGGACCAACACTCAGAGAAGCACTGGCCCGGGGGGGTTAAAAAAAATGATGACCCTTGAGTCTGCAGAACCCAAGGGAAAGAAAGGCTAGGTGGCAAATGGTAAAACCAATGTTGGGCATTGCTGGAGAAGCTTTACTTAAGGCGAACTGTCAAGGGGTTCCCATTATAGCCCAACCGCGTAAGGGACGCAAAATCCGGGAACATAACACCGATATGACGGAAACTAGGGCGGCAAGAGTGGAACAAAACACCAGGCATAAGGCCGAGCCTTCCACCCTTTACCAAGTATATAGATGCATTAATTAAGTAAGATATATTGTGATATCCCAACAAGTAATCATGTTCCAACAAGGAACAACATCTCCATGTTCCAACAAGGAACAAACTTCAATCTTCACCTGCAACTAACAATGCTATAAGAGAGGCTGAGCAAAGCAGTAACATAGCCAATCAACGGTTTGCTAGGACATGGTGGGTTAGAGGTTTGACATGGCAATTTGGGAGGCTGACAAGCAAAAGGTAGGCATCGTAGCATTGGCATAGCAAGAGCGAGCAAACTAGCATAGCAAAGATAGTAGTGATTTCGAGGGTATGATCATCTTGCCTGAAATCCCGCAAGGAAGAAGAACGAGTCCAAGAAGAAGACAAACGGTCGTAGACGAACAAATCCTCACAACTCCGGAACGAAACCGAAGCTAACGAGAGAAGCAACCCGGAAAGAAACAAACAACATAGTAAACAAACATCACATAAACATGGCATGATGCGCAAACAAGTATGATGCATGTCCGGTTTAATGAGGCATGGCATGACAAAGTGCAACAAACAATACTACAAGTTAAGTGGAGCTCAATATGCAACGAGGTGCATGTTGACGGAACACCACATCAATTATTTAGTTATCTCTCGTTTAAGCTACCCAACAATATTAACTGTTGTTAAACATGGCAAGAGGTGAAGCATAATATAAACTATACCATCTAAACAATTTAAATGGGGCCGGATATAAAAACAACAAATCCGGTAAATCCCCATATGCATTTAGCAATTTAATGCAACAACAAGTTTAAACATTTTAAATGTTGTTATCATGATGCGGATGACCTATGCAAGTTTTAAGCAATTTTATGAAAATGATAACATGAACATGTTATGAAGCATTTGTCGCCATGGCGGAAGGAAAAAGGTGCCACGGCGGTGAAACAAAAATGGTGCCACGGCAACATATCCGAAAATGATGCCACGGCAACATATCGGTTCCGGTAGCTCACAGAGATACCGGTGCAAAAGGAGGCGTGAGCGTGTCATGCAAGATGGTGGGGTGATCCCGGCTTCCGGGTTCCCACGGGACGGTGGCACGGCAAAAGAGGGGCATCGCAAGGACGATTCGATCACGGTGCAAAACTCGAGCATCTCATTCAACACATGCATTCGGTCCACGGCGGTCGTTCTCGGCGGTTATACCTTTGAAGCGTGCGTTTTCGGGGCGGATCGAGTTCGGTACGATGTAGAGGAAGTAGACGTTCTCGGTTCGTCGTGGGAAGTAGTTGTACATGACGACGGTAGTGGAAGTAGTGGTACATGGCGACGGTAATGGTACACGGTTCATAGAGGTACTTGACGTCCACGGGGTCGACGGTAGGCGTTCTAGGCATCGGGCGTCCAGGTACTTGCCAGGCTTGAAGAACGTACTTGTCGACAGGAAACCATAGAGGCGGTCTTGTGTCCCTGTGTTCACTAGTCTTGGCAACAACAGGAAAGGCAGCGGGCGACGTCCTTGTCGGACGGAGCTGGTACATGCGAACCATGGCGAGGCCGAAGGTGGGTCTCGGGCAGGGGGTGAAGAAGACGACATGGACGCAATCTCCGGCGAGAAGGCAAAGCAGAGAAGGCTGGGGTCGAGCACGGGGAGGCTGGATGCCAGCAGCGAGGAAGGACGGCGCGGCGCGGAGAGCTGGTGGTGGCGCTCCTGGACGCAGCGGGAGGAAGAGCATCCCGACACTACTCGGGAGGCGCGAAGCAGAGGCGCGGGGAGGGAGCCGCACGGAGAGGGAGGAGGGCACGGGGACCGGGACCGGGTCCGGCGAGGAGCTGTGGGCGCCGGCGACTGCAGGCGACGGCGGTGCTCCCCGGGTCCGGTGAGGCGCTGTGGTCGCGCGAGGAGGCGGACAAATGGGCCAGGCAGCGATGGACGACGGATGCGGGCGCGGGTGCTCGAGGGGCTCCTCTCCTCGAGCACTCGGGCGACGAGGATTTGGCGAGGAGGAGGCGCGGTCGCGGCCTGGTGCTGCAGAGGGAGGCGCGCGGGATCGAGAGGGAGAGAGTGAGATGGGGATCGGGATGAGCGAGGGAGATGGCGGCACTGGAGGAAGGGTTCGAGGGGAAGAGAGGGATCGAGGGACAGAGCTAGGGTTGGTTATCGGTGCGGCTGGGCTTCAGGAGGGTTGGTGGGCCTAGGAGGCCGGCTAGGTTACAGGCTACTGGGCTTCTTCTCCCTCTCTTATATTTTCTGAAAAATAGAAAATAAATCAAGGAAGAAAAGGAGAAGAAAGGAAGGTAGAAATAGAATTTTGGGCAAGGGGATTATTTTCCCGGACTCGCAAAAATATGCTCGTTCCAAGAAAAATAGAAAGGGGCATGATTGAAAAATTTAAATTCAAACTCATTTGAAATTCAAATGGGTTTGAACTAGGACTAGGATTTAGAAGAGTCCAAAAATGTTGAGAATTTAGGGGGAGCCTCGATAAATGGGAAAAGAAATGTTGGCAAAGTTTGGGGACCAAACTTGAAGTAGAAAGGGAGTGGGGATTTTTCAAGTGTGTTTTGGTTAATTCCAAAAGAATGGAATATTTTTATAGCTCCCTAATAATAGTAGGAGACTTTGAATATGTTTTAAAGAGAAATCACTAGTGAATTCCCTCAATTTAAATAGATCAAAAGATCTATGCAATTTATTTAGTTGAGTTTTTAAAAAATAAATGGCATGATGGCAAGATGACATGATGCGATGCAAAAAAAATAAAAGAGCAAGCACAAAAGAAACACACGGCGAAACTCGGAATAGCTGGAAGCTATCTGAAGCTCCGGTCTTGGGGCGTCACAACACTCCACCACTACGAGAGGATCTCGTCCCGAGATCTAGAATGGCACCGGAGAGAAAACGGAAGAGAAAGAGAAGAGGTAAACCAAATTGCTTCTTCGACAAAAGGGTGAAACCAAAGAACCTTGAGAGGTTGAAAAGTTGAAAGAAAGGACATAACAGAGTTGAACACAATTGAGAGCACTGCGGTAGAAAAGAGAAACAAGGAACACCATGTGAACCTTGGAGGTTGCAAAGCTATGAATGACGAGTACAATGGACAAGAAGGAATTGAAATCACTCTGGTTGAAATGAGATAAACAAGGAACAAGGAAGATCAAAATCGGACAGCACTCCAGTTTAAAAGAGACGCATGACTTGATAAGATGAAAAGAACTTGAAAAGAGGATGCACCACTCCGGTTAAATGGATAAGCACGAAAAGAACATGATCCTCCCAATTCGAGATGATGAGTGAAAAGAGCAACATCACAATGCCTCCGGAAGAAAGAATAGAAGATAAATCATTGGAATAACCGAATGGAGAAGAAAATGCCAACTTCTGCCACAAATGAGCTTGGAAAGCACCCTTCCAAGAAGGTTACAATGGGGTTGTTGGAAAACCAACAACAAAACGAATAAGCTTGTAGTGGGCTTATGGAAAACATCTCAAAACTATGAGGTGACAACCTGCCACTAACTGAAACAATTGCTTGCTTGAGATCAACGAACAGATGAAAACTGCTTTTGCCGAGAGGATAGGAGAAAACTTGGATCATTGATAAGCACCACAATACAACATTCCTTAGGGAAGGCTTTAGGTGAAATATGACACAAGATAACTCCAACGAAGAGATATGGATTTAAAATACCTCATTTTTGACAACATATGAATCATGAAACATGAAGGAAATTATCAAGAGTGACATAACACCACCTCAAAAGATAAGGTAGGAAGAATTGCACTTCGGATGCAAGAAGAAGAATACTTGAACTCCTCAAAACAAAACATGTGTTGAGCACCATGTTTAATTTTTTTGAGTATAGCTTGGCGGGTCATAACTTCGAGAGAATTCTTGAAGAACAATTGAAGAATGAAAAGAATCCTTGACGAACCACCATGTAGAGCCTCCATGAAGAACTCCGGTAATAAAAGGATGATCCAATGGAAGGAAAAAGAAGTTGAAAACACAAGGTGAAACCTTGTAATGATTTAGATGAATCTCCGTGGTGATATAATTGCCAGAGCTTGAGACTCCGGGAACACAAAATGAATCAAGTGAAACCGAGAATTTGATGGGCCTCCGGAATAAGGAATTAATATCTTGGGTGAAACAAGAATACGAATTACATTATGCTTATCCTTCACCATTTAAATTGATGACAATCAACGGATTTGGCATACTACTTATTCTCGTAGAAAGGATTAAGATAGATATTGCGCAAACTTGAGAAAGTCTTCAACGATCCACCGGTAGAATTTAGAAAGTACGAATGCATAGATATGATACACGAAGGAAGAAAACTCTTGAACGAACCACCGGTAGGATTGGAACAACAAATGAATTGATATGATGAACAAGGAAGAGAGACCTTGAAAGAACCACGGTAAGAATTAAAAATGAACAAAGAAGAGATAAGGAAGACACCGGGAAGAATTAGCAAATACACGAAGATGCTTGAGAGGATTTAGATACATGAGAACGACGAGATCACGAGCCGATTAAAGATCACTTGAACGAAGCACCAGTATGATTTAGAGTATGCGAGCTGAAAGCTGGACTGAATCAATCTTAGACGATGGGCTCCGGATAATCTGACAGAAAATACTCTGAATTACTCCGGATGAGTGAAAAGAATTCTGACAATCGAAAACAACTATGAGAGGATGGCATCAAGCTAGCACCAAGAATCTTGAAGAGAATAGAGCAAGATTAAAGAGAAACTCTTCTTCGGTCTTCAAATGATGAGAATGACAACGAGAAACACCACCAAGAATTATTGAGGCACACCGGAGGAATCAAAAGCGAAGAGGTTGAGCCAACTATGAAAAAAATTTGAAAGATCTTGGAGAAAAGTATTTGACTGATGATAACTCATCCTTACGTCAAACTTGGAGAAGAATTTAGGATAGCTCCGGGAAAATAAGAAGAGTCAGGTAAGATCCTGGAAAAAGACCTGTGGGTTAGGGCCCACTCAAAAGAAACAGCGTTGAACGATTTAAAAGAGAGGCTGCACCGGTTGAGTTAAATGGCTTGAATGAGGGAACATCCTCGAAAGAACTTGAACGAAAGTAGAGTGGAAACACGAATCTTCGAGATATCTTGAGCACTCCGGAACAATTGAATAGCGGGAAGTGAATTATTATGAGGTGCACCGGTATGAGAATGTATTTAAAACGAGGAGAAAGATATGATCAATAACACTTGAATTTAAACCACCGGAGAAGAAAACGAGTGAAGAGTGACGAACTTGAAGCTCCGTTAGAATATACGTGAGAATCACCGGGTAAGAATATTGACGGAAAAGAATGGAGAAACTTCCCATCAATAAAATGGATACTTGAAGAAGAAATCTTAGTCCTTGAAGAAAAACAAAAGGGAGGGAGGGTGGGAAAAACAAAGGCAACTTGGAGACGGATGAAACAAACACCGTTGAGAAGAAGTGATAAATGATCTTGCAAATGTTGACGTGAACGGATCCACTTGAGGAGAGACACACCGGTTAAAAAAAAGGTTGACAAGACAGACTCGATGATCAAGAAGGATTAGTATTCACATAGGAATATGAGAACACCATTTGGAAAAGGTATGGAATCAACATTTGACTTCGAAGCAACTCGAATACCACAACTCAAAACAAAACAAAGGATTGGCTTGCAAAATAAGCCAGAACAAACATATGATAGAGATTTCGTCCGAAGTTTTCGTGGTGGGGCCTACACGGGCTCGATCGTACAACACCATCATGTACAAGGCAGTGCACATGACATACGAAGTGTCCCCGAACCAGCATAGCCAAGGGTTCTTTAAGACACAACGAGACCACTGTAAAAACGACCGTGAATAGGCGGACCACTAGACGTCGAACCCCAATTTCATATCATACATCCGTCGGAAAGATATCCTAAGAGCTACTTGAATTCCCACCTATGAAACTCCCGAAATTTTCAGGTTATGCAATCAGGTGTTGGGGATACAGGGGAAGCATAATATCTCACCCAAAACTAACAAATCCTACATCCAGCTGTATCCATCCTTCAACACATAACCAAGAAACCTTCGGAAATCATCTACCTCAACCTTCGAAAAGCATCCGTTATACAAGTTATGGCAATACTCCTGTACTCACCTCAGTACTGGGTTATCGGGGTTATCTCACCAACGAATTGCATAAAAGAGATTTTCGATGTCGGCGTACTAAACTCAGGTATTCCAGAACTGCAACGATAAAATTATGGCGACAACACCTCAGAGCTCAACTCCCCGGGACACTTCCACTAAACCCCTGACAGGAGGCACCAAGACAATGTTCTCATCATAAAACCATCGGAACGATTCCAAGATACCCGCGTGATCCTAAATTTTTTTTAGTGAAATTTGAGAAGAGAAGAGTCAAAACTCTACGTCAGGATGCCTTACCAGAGCGATGAGTAGACTGGGAAGTAAAAAGAATTCCTAACTCTCCGATATATAATTCCTAAATGACTCAAAACACATTTTTCTAGACTCAAACTCGGCCGCTAAAAACGATCAAGCAATGGGGCTCCTAAGGTCGGGGAAGGCTCTGATTACCAACTTGTAACGCCCTCGATGCGGCTATATCTCCCACGTGTCGAAGCACGACTTAGAGGCATAACCGCATTGAAAGCAATGTCGCAAGTGAGGTAATCTTCACACAACCCATGTAATACATAGGGGAAAGAGATACATAGTTGGCTTACAATCGCCACTTCACACAATTACATGAATAAAGCATTACATCATCCAGATACAATCAAGGTCCGACTACGGAACCAAAATAAAAGAAGAACCCCAAATGCGACAAAGGTCCCCGATCGACCCCAACTGGGCTCCACTACTGATCAACTAGAACGAAACAACACAAAGGGCAAGATCTTCATCGAGCTCCTCCTTGAGCTTGGTTGCGTCATCTGCACGGTAACATAGGCACCTGCAAACTGGTTTTGGAAGTATCTGTGAGCCACGGGGACTCAGCAATCTCGCACCCGCGAGATCAAGACTATTTAAGCTTATAGGAAGGATGGAGTAATGAGGTGGAGCTGCAGCAAGCGACTAGCATATATGGTGGCTAAAATACGCAAATGAGAGCGAGAAGAGAAGGCAAAGCACGGTCATAAAAGTATGATCAAGAAGTGATCCTATAGCAACCTACGTCAAGCATAACTCCAACACCGTGTTCACTTCCCGGACTCCGCCGGAAAGAGACCATCACGGTTACACACATGGTTGATGTATTTTAATTAAGGTCAACTTCGGGTTTTCTACAACCGGACATTAACAAATTCCCATCTGCCCATAACCGCGGGCACGGCTTTCGAAAGTTCAAATCCCTGCAGGGGTGTCCCAACTTAGCCCATGACAAGCTCTCACGGTCAACGAAGGAATAGACCTCCACCCGAGACATCCCGATCAGACTCGGTATCCCGGTACAATAAGACATTTCGACAGGGTAAAACTAAACCAGCAACACCGCCCGAATGTGCCGACAAATCCCGATAGGAGCTGCACATATCTCTTTCTCAGGGCACACTCAGATGAGCGCTCCATACAACTAAAACCAAACCTCGAGTTTCCCCGAGGGGCCGCTGCACAGGACTCTAGTTCGGACCAACACTCAGAGAAGCACTGGCCCGGGGGGGTTAAAAAAATGATGACCCTTGAGTCTGCAGAACCCAAGGGAAAGAAAGGCTAGGTGGCAAATGGTAAAACCAATGTTGGGCATTGCTGGAGAAGCTTTACTTAAGGCGAACTGTCAAGGGGTTCCCATTATAGCCCAACCGCGTAAGGGACGCAAAATCCGGGAACATAACACCGATATGACGGAAACTAGGGCGGCAAGAGTGGAACAAAACACCAGGCATAAGGCCGAGCCTTCCACCCTTTACCAAGTATATAGATGCATTAATTAAGTAAGATATATTGTGATATCCCAACAAGTAATCATGTTCCAACAAGGAACAACATCTCCATGTTCCAACAAGGAACAAACTTCAATCTTCACCTGCAACTAACAATGCTATAAGAGAGGCTGAGCAAAGCGGTAACATAGCCAATCAACGGTTTGCTAGGACATGGTGGGTTAGAGGTTTGACATGGCAATTTGGGAGGCTGACAAGCAAAAGGTAGGCATCGTAGCATTGGCATAGCAAGAGCGAGCAAACTAGCATAGCAAAGATAGTAGTGATTTCGAGGGTATGATCATCTTGCCTGAAATCCCGCAAGGAAGAAGAACGAGTCCAAGAAGAAGACAAACGGTCGTAGACGAACAAATCCTCACAACTCCGGAACGAAACCGAAGCTAACGAGAGAAGCAACCCGGAAAGAAACAAACAACATAGTAAACAAACATCACATAAACATGGCATGATGCACAAACAAGTATGATGCATGTCCGGTTTAATGAGGCATGGCATGACAAAGTGCAACAAACAATACTACAAGTTAAGTGGAGCTCAATATGCAACGAGGTGCATGTTGACGGAACACCACATCAATTATTTAGTTATCTCTCGTTTAAGCTACCCAACAATATTAACTGTTGTTAAACATGGCAAGAGGTGAAGCATAATATAAACTATACCATCTAAACAATTTAAATGGGGCCGGATATAAAAACAACAAATCCGGTAAATCCCCATATGCATTTAGCAATTTAATGCAACAACAAGTTTAAACATTTTAAATGTTGTTATCATGATGCGGATGACCTATGCAAGTTTTAAGCAATTTTATGAAAACGATAACATGAACATGTTATGAAGCATTTGTCGCCATGGCGGAAGGAAAAAGGTGCCACGGCGGTGAAACAAAAATGGTGCCACGGCAACATATCCGAAAATGATGCCACGGCAACATATCGGTTCCGGTAGCTCACAGAGATACCGGTGCAAAAGGAGGCGTGAGCGTGTCATGCAAGATGGTGGGGTGATCCCGGCTTCCGGGTTCCCACGGGACGGTGGCACGGCAAAAGAGGGGCATCGCAAGGACGATTCGATCACGGTGCAAAACTCGAGCATCTCATTCAACACATGCATTCGGTCCACGGCGGTCGTTCTCGGCGGTTATACCTTTGAAGCGTGCGTTTTCGGGGCGGATCGAGTTCGGTACGATGTAGAGGAAGTAGACGTTCTCGGGTCGTCGTGGGAAGTAGTTGTACATGACGACGGTAGTGGAAGTAGTGGTACATGGCGACGGTAATGGTACACGGTTCATAGAGGTACTTGACGTCCACGGGGTCGACGGTAGGCGTTCTAGGCATCGGGCGTCCAGGTACTTGCCAGGCTTGAAGAACGTACTTGTCGACAGGAAACCATAGAGGCGGTCTTGTGTCCCTGTGTTCACTAGTCTTGGCAACAACAGGAAAGGCAGCGGGCGACGTCCTTGTCGGACGGAGCTGGTACATGCGAACCATGGCGAGGCCGAAGGTGGGTCTCGGGCAGGGGGTGAAGAAGACGACATGGACGCAATCTCCGGCGAGAAGGCAAAGCAGAGAAGGCTGGGGTCGAGCACGGGGAGGCTGGATGCCGGCAGCGAGGAAGGACGGCGCGGCGCGGAGAGCTGGTGGTGGCGCTCCTGGACGCAGCGGGAGGAAGAGCATCCCGGCACTGCTCGGGAGGCGCGAAGCAGAGGCGCGGGGAGGGAGCCGCACGGAGAGGGAGGAGGGCACGGGGACCGGGACCGGGTCCGGCGAGGAGCTGTGGGCGCCGGCGACTGCAGGCGACGGCGGTGCTCCCCGGGTCCGGTGAGGGGCTGTGGTCGCGCGAGGAGGCGGACAAATGGGCCAGGCGGCGGTGGACGACAGATGCGGGCGCGGGTGCTCGAGGGGCTCCTCTCCTCGAGCACTCGGGCGACGAGGATTTGGCGAGGAGGAGGCGCGGTCGCGGCCTGGTGCTGCAGAGGGAGGTGCGCGGGATCGAGAGGGAGAGAGTGAGATGGGGATCGGGATGAGCGAGGGAGATGGCGGCGCTGGAGGAAGGGTTCGAGGGGAAGAGAGGGATCGAGGGACAGAGCTAGGGTTGGTTATCGGTGCGGCTGGGCTTCAGGAGGGTTGGTGGGCCTAGGAGGCCGGCTAGGTTACAGGCTGTTGGGCTTCTTCTCCCTCTCTTATATTTTCTGAAAATAGAAAATAAATCGAGGAAGAAAAGGAGAGGAAAGGAAGGTAGAAATAGAATTTTGGGCAAGGGGATTATTTTCCCGGACTCGCAAAAATATGCTCGTTCCAAGAAAAATAGAAAGGGGCATGATTGAAAAATTTAAATTCAAACTCATTTGAAATTCAAATGGGTTTGAACTAGGACTAGGATTTAGAAGAGTCCAAAAATGTTGAGAATTTAGGAGGAGCCTCGATAAATGGGAAAAGAAATGTTGGCAAAGTTTGGGGACCAAACTTGAAGTAGAAAGGGAGTGGGGATTTTTCAAGTGTGTTTTGGTTAATTCCAAAAGAATGGAATATTTTTATAGCTCCCTAATAATAGTAGGAGACTTTGAATATGTTTCAAAGAGAAATCACTAGTGAATTCCCTCAATTTAAATAGATCAAAAGATCTATGCAATTTATTTAGTTGAGTTTTTAAAAAATAAATGGCATGATGGCAAGATGACATGATGCGATGCAAAAAAAATAAAAGAGCAAGCACAAAAGAAACACACGGCGAAACTCGGAATAGCTGGAAGGCATCTGAAGCTCCGGTCTTGGGGCGTCACACAATTGCCCTACTCATGGTTTGAATTTATGGATGATCATACAAAATGTTTATGCCGGGTTAAACTTTGCTTCTAGAAACCTTTTAGATTCGGCCGCCGGAGGCACGTTTATGGAAATCACTTTAGGAGATGCTACAAAACTTCTTGATAATATTATGGCTAATTATTCTCAATGGCACACCAAACGATCTACTAGTAAAAAAGTGCATGCTATAGAAGAAATTAATGCTTTGAGTGGAAAGATGGATGAGCTTATGAGATTGTTTGCTACTAAGAGCTCTTCTATTAATCCCAATGATATGCCTTTATCTACCTTGATTAAGAATAATAATGAATCTATGGATGTAAATTTTGTTGGTAGGAATAATTTTGGAAACAATGCTTATAGAGGAAACTTTAATCCTAGACCGTTCCCTAGCAATTCCTCTAATAATTATGGAAATTCCTACAATAATTCTTATGGTAATTTTAATAAGATGCCCTCTGATTTTGAAAATAGTGTGAAAGAATTTATGGTCTCTCAAAAGAATTTTAATGCCTTGCTTGAAGAAAAATTGCTCGAAGTTGATGATTTGGCTAGAAACATTGATAGACTTTCGCTTGATGTTGATTCTCTTAAACTTAGATCTTCTTCTCCTAAGCATGATATCAATGAGTCCCTCAAAGCTATGAGAAGTTCCATTGACGAATGCAAAGAAAGAACCGCTAGATTGTGTGCTAAGAAAGATTGCTTTGTAAAAGCGTGTTCTTCTAGTTCCCATGAAAATAATGATGAAGATCTTAAAGTTATTGATGCGTCTCCTATTAGATCGTTGTTTTGCAATATGAATCTTGATAATAATGGGACTGGAGATGAGTCAACTTTATTTAGAAGGCGTCCCAATAATTTGGAATTTTTAGATCTTGATGCTAAATTTGGTAAAAGTGGGGCTGGAGAGGTCATGACTTTAAATAGTATTGAACCCACTATCTCGGATTTCAAGGAATTTTGACTTTAAAAAGTTGTACTTCCTTGTTGCAATGTGTTGTTAATTCTCCTCATGCTTATAGTCAAAATAAAGCTTTTACCAAACATATTGTCGATGCCTTGATGCAATCTTTTGATGAAAAACTTAATTTGGAAGTTTCTATACCTAGAAAACTTAATGATGAGTGGGAACCTACTATACAGATTAAAATTAAAGATCATGAGTGTTTTTATTTGTGTGAACTGGGTGCTAGTGTTTCCACGATTCCGAAAACTTTTTGTGATATTCTAGGTTTCCATGATCTTGATGATTGCTCTTTAAATTTGCACCTTACGGATTCCACCATTGAAAAGCCAATGGGAAGAATCAATGATGTCCTAATTGTTGCAAATAGAAATTCGGTGCCCGTAGATTTTATCGTTCTTGATATAGATTGCAATCTTTCTTGCCCTATTATTCTTGGTAGACCTTTCCTTAGAATGATTGGTGCGACTATTGATATGAAGGAAGGGAATATTAGATTACAATTTCCATTAAAGAAAGGCATGGAGCACTTTCTAAAAAATAAATTCAAATTACCTTATGAATCTATCATGCGAGCTACCTATGAATCAAGTGCCAAAGATGGCACTACTTAGATCTATCTTCGCTTTTATGCCTAGCTAGGGGCGTTAAACGATAGCGCTAGTTGGGAGGCAACCCAATTTTTTTTGTGTTTTTTGTTTTTGTTCCTGTTTAGTAATAAATTTTGCATCTACCTTCTGTTTAGATGTGTTTTAATGTTTTATTTAGTGTTTGTGCCCAGTAGAACCTATAGGATAACCTATGATGATAGTTGATTTGATTCTGCTGAAAAACAGAAACTTTGCACTCACAAGAAAAAATTCAATAAATCACAGGAACGAGATTTTGCATTGATTATTTTTGCTGCTGTTCAATAGATAAATGTTTTAGTACTTCCTATTTTGTTAGGATTTTTAAGGTTCCAGAAGTTTGCGTTAGTTACAGATTGCTACAGACTGTTCTGTTTTTGACAGATTCTGTTTTTTGTGTGTTGTTTGCTTATTTTGATGCATCTATGGCTAGTATTAAGTGGTATGAACCATAGAGAACTTAGAATACAGTAGGTTTAACACCAATATAAATAAATAATGAGTTAATTACAGTACCTTATGTGGTGGTTTTGTTTTCTTTCACTAACGGAGCTTATGAGATTTCCTGTTGAGTTTTGTGTTGTGAAGTTTTCAAGTTTTGGGTAAAGATTTGATGGACTATGGAATAAGGAGTGGCAAGAGCCTAAGCTTGGGGATGCCCAAGGCACCCCAAGATATTCAAGAATAGCCAAAAGCCTAAGCTTGGGGATGCCCCGGGAAGGCATCCCCTCTTTCGTCTTTGTTCATTGGTAACTTTACTTGGAGCTATATTTTTATTCGCCACATGATATGTGTTTTGCTTGGATCGTCGTGTATGATATTAGTCTTTGCTTTTTAGTTTACCACAATCATCCTTGCTGTAACAAACCTTTTGGGAGAAGCCTACTTGATTGAAATTTATTAGAATACTCTATGTGCTTCACTTATATCTTTTGAGCTAGATAGTTTTTGCTCTAGTGCTTCACTTATATCTTTTAGAGCACGGCGGTGGATTAATTTTGAAGAAATTTTTGATCTCTCATGCTTCACTTATATTATTTTGATAGTCTTTTAGAACAGCATGGTATTTGTTATGGTTATAAATTGGTCCTAGAATGATGAGCATCCAAGTTGGGTATAATAAAAACTATCATAGGAAGTGAATTGGATGCTATGATCAATTTGATACTTGATAATTGTTTTGACATATGGAGGTAGTGATATTAAAGTCATGCTAGTTGGGTGATTATGAATTTAAAGAATGCTTGTGTTGAAGTTAGCAAGTCCCGTAGCATGCACGTATGGTTAAAGCTGTGTAACAAATTTGAAACATGAAGTGTACCTGGCTTGTGCATCCTTATGAGTGGCGGTCGGGGACGAGCGATGGTCTTCTCCTACCAATCTATCCCTCTAGGAGCATGCACGTAGTGCTTGGTTTTTGATGACTTCTAAATTTTTGCAATAAGTATATGAGTTCTTTTGACTAATGTTGAGTCCATGGATTATACGCACTTTTACCTTTCCATCATTGCTAGCCTCTTCGGTACCGTGCATTTCTCTTTCTCACCTTGAGAGTTGGTGCAAACTTCACCGGTGCATCCAAACCTCGTGATATGATACGCTCTATCACACATAAACCTCCTTATATCTTCCTCAAAACAACCACCATACCTACCTATTATGGCATTTCCATAGCCATTCCGAGATATATTGCCATGCAACTTTCCACCGTTCCGTTCATCATCATTATGACATACATTACTTTTGTCATATTGCCATTGCACGATCATGTAGTTGACATCGTATTTGTGGCAAAGCCACCATGCATAATTTTTCATACATGTCACTCTTGATTCATTGCACCATCCCGGTACACCGCCGGAGGCATTCATATAGAGTCATATCTTGTTCTAGTTTCGAGTTATAATTCATGTGTTGTAATCAATAAAAGTGTGATGATCATCATTATTAGAGCATGCCCAAAAAGAAAAAAAAGGCCAAAATAAAAAAAAGAAAGGCCAAAGAAAATAAAAAAGAAAATAAAAAAAAGAAATAAAAGAAATAAAAGAAATAGAAAGGGGCAATGTTACTATCTCTTTTTCCACACTTGTGCTTCAAAGTAGCACCATGTTCTTCATATAGTCTCATATATTGTGCTTCAAAGTAGCACCATGTTTTTCATATAGAGAGTCTCATATGTTGTCACTTTCATATACTAGTGGGAATTTTTCATTATAGAACTTGGCTTGTATATTCCTACGATGGGCTTCCTCAAATGCCCTAGGTCTTCATGAGCAAGCAAGTTGGATGCACACCCACTAGTTTTCTTTTGTTGAGCATTCATTCATTTATAGCTCTAGTGCATCGTTGCATGGCAATCCCTACTCCTCATGTTGACATCAATTGATGGGCATCTCCATAGCCCGTTGATTATCCTCGTCAATATGAGACTTTCTCTTTTTTTGTCTTCTCCACACAATCCCCAATCATTATTCTATTCCACCCATAGTGTCATATCCATGGCTCACGCTCATGTATTGCGTGAAGGTTGAAAAAGTTTGAGATTATTTAAGTACGAAACAATTGCTTGGCTTGTCATCGGGGTATAGAAGTTGGGAACATATTTGTGTGACGAAAATGAAGCATAGCCTAACTATATGATTTTGTAGGGATAAACTTTCTTTAGCCATGTTATTTTGAGAAGACATGATTGCTTTTATTAGTATGCTTGAAGTATTACTATTTCTTTTGTCAATATGAACTTTTATTTTGAATCATTTGGATCTGAACATTCATGCCACAATAAAGAAAATTACATTGAGAATTATGCTAGGTAGCATTCCACATCAAAAATTCTGTTTTTATCATTTACCTACTCAAGGATGAGCAGGAATTAAGCTTGGGGATGCTTGATACGTCTCCAACGTATCTATAATTTTGATTGTTCCATGCTATTATATTACCTGTTTTGGATGTTTATGGGCTTTATTTTACACATTTATATCATTTTTGGGACTAACCTACTAACTAGAGGCCTAGCCCGTATTGCTGTTTTTTTGCCTATTTCAGTATTTTGAAGAAAAGGAATATCAAACGGAGTCCAAACGGAATGAAACCTTCGGGAGCATGATTTTTGGAACGAACGTAATCCAGAGAACTTGGAGTGCAAGTCAAGAAGCAAATGAGGCGGCCAGGAGATAAGAGGGCGCGCCCACCCCTCCCCCTGTCTCCTGGGCCCCTCGAGCGGCCACTGATGTACTTCCTCCTCCTATATATACCTACGTACCCCGAAAACATCCAGGGAGCCACCGAAGAAATATTTCCGCCACCGTAACCTTCTGTATCCGTGAGATCCCATCTTGGAGCCTTCGCCGGCGCTCTGCCGGAGGGGGAATCGACCACGGAGGGCTTCTACATCAACACCATAGCCCTTCCGATGAGTTGTGAGTAGTTTACCATAGACCTTCGGGTCCATAGTTATTAGCTAGATGGCTTCTTCTCTCTTTTTGGATCTCAATACAATGTTCTCCCCCTCTCTTGTGGAGATCTATTCGATGTAAACTCTTTTTGCGGTGTGTTTGTCGAGATCCGATGAATTGTGGGTTTATGATCAAGTTTATCTATGAGTAATATTTGAATATTCTCTGAATTCTTTTAGGTATGATTGAGTTATCTTTACAAGTCTCTTCGAATTATCGGTTTGGTTTGGCCTACTAGATTGATCTTTCTTGCCATGGGAGAAGTGCTTAGCTTTGGGTTCAATCTTGCGGTGTCCTTACCCAGTGAAAGAAAGGGTTGCAAGGCATGTATTGTATTGTTGCCATCGAGGATAAAAAGATGGGGTTTATATCATATTTCTTGAGTTTATCCCTCTACATCATGTCATCTTTCTTAATGCGTTACTCTGTTCTTATGAACTTAATACTCTAGACGCATGCTGGATAGCGGTCGATGTGTGGAGTAATAGTAGTAGATGCAGGCAGGACTCGGTCTACTTGTCACGGACGCGATGCCTATATACATGATCATGCCTAGATAATCTCATAATTATTCGCCTTTCTATCAATTGCTCGACAGTAATTTGTTCACCCACTGAGGGAGTCCCGAATTAGGGGTTGTCCTGATAGCCGGACTACCATCATCGGCCGAACTATCATCGGCCGGACTATCATCATCGACCGGACTCCAAGACTATGAAGATACAAGATTGAAGACTTCGTCCCGTGTCCGGATGGGACTTTCCTTGGCGTGGAAGGCAAGCTTGGCGATACGGATACATAGATCTCCTACCATTGTAACCGACTCTATGTAACCCTAGCCCTCTCCGGTGTCTATATAAACCGGATGGCTCTAGTCCGTAGGACGACAACAACAACCATTACAATCATACCATAGGCTAGCTTCTAGGGTTTAGCCTCCTTGATCTCGTGGTAGATCCACTCTTGTAAACATCCACAATATCAATATCAATCAAGCAGGACGTAGGGTTTTACCTCCATCAAGAGGGCCCGAACCTGGGTAAAACATCGTGTCCCTTGTCTCCTATTACCATCCGCCTAGACGCACAGTTCGGGACCCCCTACCCGAGATCCGCCGGTTTTGACACCGACATTGGTGCTTTCATTGAGAGTTCCTCCGTGCCGTCACCGATAGGAAGGATGCCTCCTCCCGTCTTCAAGGACGGTATTTTCGCCAAAGGAGCCTTGGCCGCTAGCCAAACTATCCGGCTAGGTGGTTTTCTTATGACCGCCTGTCCGGCTACCGCTTCGACAATGACCTGTCAAGTCGTCGAAAGCAATCTTCACGTCAGCTCGGAATTCGCCGAGCGGCTGGATCCAATAGAGCTCTCATCCGTAAACGAGCTCTTGGATCGCATCGCCGCCCTAGGAGTCGCTACAGACTACAATCAGATTGGGCTTAAAACCGATCTGAGAGAGGTTAACTCCCCCCAGGTCACCCACCACGTTGCAGTGGTAGAGGAACAATGCGGCGACTCTTCTCCTGTATTGAAAACTAGTCATGTCCGGGCTCCCAAACCCCCCATGCCGGATTCCCGCGGAGGGACGGACTTCGATCAAGCACTGAACTTAAAGTCAGGCATCAGACCAGACTCGTTGGACAACGTCCAGCAATCCAAGCTTCCAAATTTGGAAACTTCTCGGCCCTCGAGCCTTGAGATGGGTAGGGTTCCGGACTTAATTCCACCCACCCGCCCAGACATATGCGATCTATCTCTAATCCGGCAAGAGCCCGCTGAGACAGTACATCAGTACTGGGCCAGATTCCTCCTGGTTATGGACAGGATAAAGGACTGCCGAGAGGAAAATGCAATCTCAATTTTTTGCAATAATTGCACGGACGAGTGAATCTTGAACGCCGTCAGCCGTCGTGAAATCACACACTTCGCCGACCTGGCGTCCATAGTACGAAAGTAATGTGCGATGGAGAGTTTCCGGACAACCGAAAATAAGTTTTGGAACAATCCGGCCCCGAATACAACCCTAGTCCGCAACAAAAGGGTGCATTACACTCAGGCACCAGATACAAAAATCAAAAAGCAAATACCCCATAGAGGGCACGGAACCATACTGGAGGGATGGCTTAGCGAACCCTGTAAAATTCACAGTACAGAAGGCGCCGTCCCAACACATAGCCTTCGAGCATGTTGGATATTACGGCAGGTGGCCAAAAGTGGAGAGGAGCTTCTAGCCCCGGAAAACCACTCCAACAATACCGGTACGGTATCAACAGTCTTCGAGACTTTCGCATCAAACAATATGCGGACACGAACAATCCGCAGCCTTGCCGAAGTCTACCAAGTAGCAACAACTAATCCATGGAGCGACACAGCCATCACCTTCAACGCCAGCGACGAACCTAAATTCCGAACAGCCCAAGCTCCAGCCGCACTGGTACTTAGTCCAATAGTGGACGGCTTTCGACTTACGAACGTCCTCATGGATGGCGGCAGCGGATTAAACCTCATCTACGAGGAAACCCTTCAAAAAATGGAAATAGACTGGAGCCGCATTGAGCGAAGCAGCACAACCTTTAGAGGAATAATCCCTAGCCGGGAGGCGCGCTGCACAGGAAAAATCACACTCGATGTGGTATTCGGCTCGCCGGACAATTACAGATCCGAAGAAGTCAAGTTCCAAGTGGCCCCGTTCAACAGCGGATATCACACTATATTAGGACGAGAGGCATTCACAATTTTTCAAGCCGTACCCCATTACGGGTACATGAAGCTCAAAATGCCTGGGCCCGGCGGAATAATCACTCACGTTAGTAATCCGTACATAGCACTCCGCGCTGAAAACAAGACAGCCGCATTAGCCTTAGAGGCACTATCCGAAGCCCTAGCGGCAGAGGAACTCACCGCGCTGCGCTCTACGGTGAATAGGGACGATGTGATACTCGATAAGAGATCCAAGTCCACCTCCTTTAAACCAGCAGATGAAATAGTAAAATTCCAGGTCCACCCAACGGACCCGACAAAGACGGCCTCCATCGAGGCACAATTGAACCCTGATGTAGACGCCGCACTGCGAGAATTCCTTCGGGAAAATTGGGACATTTTTTCCTTGCACCCCTCGGATATGCCTGGAATCCCACGCAGATTGGCAGAACACAGTCTAAACATCCTAAAAGGATTCAAGCCAGTCAAACAGGCTCTTCGACAATTTTCCAAACCCAAAAGACAGGCAATGGGAGAAGAGCTAGCCAAACTATTGGAAGCCGGATTCATCAGAGACATCAAACATCCGGATTGGCTAGCAAACCTGGTAATGGTACCAAAGAAGGACAAATCATGGCGCCTATGTGTCGATTTCAAAGACCTAAATAAAGCCTGCCCAAAGGACCGCGACATTATAAACAACCGCGATGTGACGGGCAGGATTGCAAAATGGGCCATTGAGCTCTTACCATTTGATATAACTTACAAACCTCGGCGAGCTATAATGTCACAAGTTTTGGCTGACTTTGTCGCTGAATGGACCGAAGCCGAACTCCCTAAAGAGTACGGCGCATACTCCAATTGGATTATGCACTTCGATGGCTCTAAAATGTTAGCCGGATTGGGGGCTGGCGTTGTATTGACGTCCCCGACCGGGGACACAGTCCAATACGTACTTCAGATAATGTACACGGACTCCAACAACGCAGCCGAATACGAGGCCCTTTTACATGGTCTCCGGATGGCAATCTCCATGGGCATTCAACGCCTAGAGGTGCGTGGGGATTCAAACCTCGCAATATCCCAAATAAACGGAGACTTTGACGCCAAAGATCCGAAAATGGCAGCATATCGCAACGCTGTCCTAAAAATGTCAGCCCGGTTTAAAGGACTTGAATTCCATCACGTAGCCCGGGATAATAACCAAGCAGCCGACGTACTGGCACGCATCGGCGCAAAACGCGACACTGTCCCTCCTAACATCTTCCTGGAACGGCTCTCCAAGCCATCCGTACTATGGGAAGAGGAGTCCAGAAATAACAAACCGGAACAAGCCGCACCAACCGGCGATTCAGCCGATGACATAACACCTTCAGCCCACGACATAATGGCAGTAACTGCCCCGTGGACAGAACCATTCCTCGCCTACTTTCTTAGGCAGGAACTCCCCGAAGACCATAATGAGGCCCGCTGCGTAGTCCGGCGATCTAAAGCCTACAAGGTCCATGAGGGAGAACTCTATAAGAAAAGCACAACCGGAGTCCTTCAAAGGTGTATCTCCGAAGAGGAAGGGCGAGACCTTCTGGCTGAAATTCACGCCGGACTAGGCGGACACCACGCCGCAGCCCGGGCCCTTGTAGGAAAGGCATTCCATACAGGATTTTATTGGCCGACGGCCCGGGCAGATGCTCAGGACTTAGTCCAAAGATGCGTTGGTTGTCAGCTCTTTGCTAATCAGAGCCATATGCCACCCACCGCCCTCAAAACTATACCCATTACCTGGCCGTTCGCGGTCTGGGGGCTTGACATGGTTGGACCACTTAAAGGGGGAACCCACAAGCAAAGATACCTATTGGTCATGGTGGATAAATTCACCGAATGGATAGAGGCCAAGCCAGTTAAAACGGCAGAGTCCGGACCAGTGATAGACTTCATATCCGGGGTAGTACACCGTTACGGTGTCCCCCACAGCATCATCACCGATAATGGCACAAACTTCACGGCCGATGAGGTTAAATCATGGTGCAAAAATATGGGCATCAAGCTCGATTACGCTTCAGTCTATCACCCTCAAACCAACGGTCAAGTGGAACGAGCAAATGGTCTAATAATGAGCGGCATCAAACCCAGACTAGTGCGGTCCCTTACGAAATCTGACACGCACTGGGTAGAGGAGCTCGACTCCGTACTCTAGGGGCTGCAGACAACGCCTAACCATACTACCGGATTCACACCATTTTTTATGGTATACGGCGCAGAAGCAGTTTTGCCCTGCGACATCATTCATGACTCACCTCGAGTGCGCATGTACGAAGAAAGAGAAGCCGAGTTGGATCGGCAGGACAGCTTGGACGCATTGGAGGAAGAACGCAACGTCACCAAGGCTCGTTCCGCATTTTATCAGCAATAGGCTCGAAGATACCAAAGCAGAGAAGTACGGGCCAAGACTTACAACGTTGGCGAACTAGTTCTATGCCTGCCGGACAAGAAAAAGGACAAGCTCAAGCCCAAATGGGAAGGCCCCTTCATCATCGATCAAGTCCTGACCGGCGGAGCGTACCGTCTAAGAAATGCATCGGATAACCGACTCGAGCCGAACCCATGGAACGCAGCCCGCCTCCGAAGATTCTATGCCTAGCGCCGGACTAAGAGTTCGTCCCTTTCCCCTCGTCCAAAAAAGTTTTTTTTTACTTCAGCTGCCTTTTGTTTATCTTTTTCTTCTCAACCCTATTCATCAAAGCCTTAAAGGGCCTACTTGCGCAACGTTCGCGCGCAATTGATGTGCTATCCGCACTCATTATACCTGGGGGCTTCTTTACCAGAAGCTTAATTATAAGGGCTTCATGCCCAGCACATGTGTCAAGCCTCCACATGTACCTTTTATTCACCATTATATGCATCGATATGACTTAAGTTTTGGCCAAGCTGGGTTGCCTGGCTCCTGTGCTTACCCCTACATTCCCGATTGTTCGGCTAGGAGGTAAAGGGAGCACCTCTGCGATTGTTACTGCCGGGTCAGCCGGATGTGTACCTCAGACTGGGTGAACCCGAAAGCTAGCGTTCTTAAGGGAATATTCGGTCGGTGACTTAAAAGATGATTTTTATCCACTTATTTATCTGCCCCCAGATGTTTTTTTGCTTTTTTCGCAGTCCGGACATGCACTTTAGGGCATGCCACCCCCAGAGGAAAGGAACCCTTAACGGAACTATTCTCCCTGGAAGATGTTTCTTACTACCCATGTAATATAACATAACTAGTTGGGCACTTGTCTGATAAAGCACTAATGACCCCTACGCCTGGCCTTCATGCATACCCCGGTTGTTTCATAACCGAGAAGGTATTCGGACACACTCCGGACTCTAGGGTCCCGAGGTCGAAGCGAAAAGGTCGGCAAAGACAAACGATCTACAATCCGACTAGAAGGCATTTTATATGTCATTTTATAATACATTGTCAAATCGACTGATTGTATTCTTCCTCAATCCCGTCTAACAGGTTGTCTAATTTACAGTCCTGTTGGGAAAATTTAGCGGCCAACTCTACTTCGCCGTATACTAAACTCACAGGGATCTCCTTCCCATCGGGCCCCACAGGTCCGACTTCGGCCATGTGGTTGGGATCCGCCTTCTTGTACCGCGTCTTTACCATGGCCCAGGCCTCCCTGGCACCTTGGCGGCAGGCCGAAATCTTCCATAAATGGAAGCGCTGCCGCACTCCCTGAAGCTTCTCCGCAAGCTCCCCAAGACCCTCGGGTAAGGAGAAGGCTGGCCATAAAGCCTGGATGAAACCTCTCATTGCCTGCCGAACTCGTTCGATCAGTTGCAACAATTCGAGAAGTTGATCACCCGTTGATACGGGCATCTCCTCCGCAGGGCGACCTGTGAGCATACCTGCAGACATATTCTGTCAAATTACTTCCTCGCCGAACTCTTCTTTTCAAAGGAGTTCGCTCAAGCACTTACTATAGATGCCGCGACGAAGCCGCTGATTCTCCTTAACGGAGCCCGACAGCTCGGCCCGAACGCCTTTCAGCTCTTCTCCAAGCTAGGCATGGGCATCCTGGAGCTTGTTCCTTTCATGCTGCACCTTATGCAGCACCCTCTCGCCGGCCTTTAGTTGGCGCAGAAGTTCTTGCCTGTCCGGATCTTGTCCGGCAGCACCTGCAACGTCATTTTTTTAGACTTGCGCAAAGGCCAAACGCTACTTATCTTTCTAAAATAATGCGTTACCAGGAGAGGTCCCCGTGTTTCCTCCTGCGCCAGAGAGTGCGGCCTCAAGTTGGGCCTTGCACTCTTGCAGCTCCTGAGACAGTTGGGTATTCTTCTCGGTAAGATCCTACGTTTCATATGATCCTTAAATCAGTTAATATAACTACTTTAAGTCTCGGGGGCTACTGGCATATATAACTATTAAATTCTCTTACCCGTATGTCTTTTACATACTGATCCGTGGCTCTGGTAAAACCATCTTGAGCAGCACGAAGGTGCGCGTCCCCCGCGTTAAAGGCATTCAATGCCTCGGGGGAGAAGCACGCGTCATGAAATACTGTTCGGTGGCACCTGTGATTCATGGCACTCTCCACCTCAAACTTGGTGGCGGACAGTCTGTCGGCATCCTCCGTCAAAGGAACGTCCGGCTCGCGCCTTGCGCTCGCCTCCCCCTCCAGACCAGGTGCTGGAGCCTGGCTGGTAGAGGTTGGATTGGCAACCTCCACGCTCGTAGTCCGGTGGGCTCTTTTTTCCCTACAAAAGTCATGAGCACTCAAACGCTTCCTAGGAACGTTGTTCTAAATAATGAATTGTGAGCTACACCTTTGCGGCGACGTTTCAGTCCGCGCTGCGCTCCTCTTCTGCCTACTGGTCCGGACTGGCCTTTGTTGGTCAGCCACCGCGGGCTCAGCTTCTAGCCCTAGGGGCGCCTCCTGCACAGCGCCATCATATACGGTGGTCAGAAATAAGCAAGGAAGGAATGACGGTGTCAGGACTTCGGTCGCAATCACCTGGGAAGCCGGATATAGTCCGGGATAGTCGGCCATGATGGCGACTAAAGCATTGTCCATGCTGAGCTGGTGGAACACCCCGTCGATTAGCTCCACCATTATGTCCGGATCCTCTTCGGAGGCCGGATCCCGTGATCTCTCTGGATCCTCGGGTTGCGGAGCTGGACTTAGCATGTCCTCCACGATCCGGCGCAGCTCCTGCATCGAAAGAAGAACACAATATAAGAAACTTAAGTTTCAAAAAGCATGGGTCGGGCACGCAGAGTGTTCGCTTACCCAAGGCCGGGGATTATTCATGGAGAACCCATTTAACGGGTTCGTCTGAAGGAAATCCTCCTTCTCCCCCTTATACAGGCCGGACAGGATCGTCACCGGGTCTTCGACCGAATCCGGCCCTTTGCGGCCGTGACGGGTGGCATCGTCCTCCCCGTTGAAATACCACATGGGGTGTCCCCTGTATTGTAGTGGCTGCACCCCCCGCATAATGCATGTCGCCATGACTCCAATCATGGTCAACCCGGCATGGGCCAGTAACCTTATCCGGCTCATCAAATAATGGACGCTCTTGTCTTCCTCCAGTTGAGGGCTCCGCAGACGCCAACTAAGGCGTTTCTTCAGAGGAGCATTGCTGAACTCCGGGAGGCCGATCCGAACAGGGTCTGGCAGCGGAGCGTCTTCTATATAAAAACATTCCGAAGGCCAGTCTTCGGACGCCTTCTTAGGGGTTCCGGATGGATATCCGGTCCCGGCAACGCGCCATATTTTGGCGCCGCCCACTTGATATATGGACCCCTCGTGAGAACGGGGTACAAGGCAGAACAACCTCTTCCACAGCGTGAAATGGGGCTCGACGCCCAGGAATAGCTCGCAAAGAGCTACATAACCCGTAATATGCAGGATTGAGGCGGGCGTGAGGTGATGAAGCTGGAGTCCGTAGAACTCCATGTCAGGACCCCGACTCGATGTCACATCGATCTAGCCGGTAACACCTCATATCACTTTGCGGCCTCACGCACGGTATCCCTACGGGTGTCGCCTTACCTTTGCCCGGGACCGTTTGCGCCTTTTGGCTCACGTATATGATAGTGTCGCTAGCATCCATATGATAAGGAGCCCGGGCTGACATGACTAGTCGTAAACCCAAAGTGGCACAGACTTACAGGGACAGGCATTCATGACCCAGCTTCGAACGTGTCGGTCATCAGCAAGTGGGTCCGGGCTGTAGCACTGGGCTAGCAGGACTCCGGTAAACCGGGCTGTAGCGGGCTAACAGGACTCCGGTACTCAAAGCGTGACATTTCCCCGAAGGGACAGACACAGGAACGAAGAAGGACACATGCCGGCCAGCCTAAGTGTTCCGGAGCAGTAGCAAGCTACCATGGCTCGGTGGAAACACTAGGAGACATTTCCCGGTAAGAGAGGCTACTAAAGATAAACAACTAGATGGTCAGATCCCACACATACCAAGCATTTCAATAGCATACACACAATATGCTCGATATGTGCAAATACAACATGGCATCACAACATGACTCTACGACTCAAGTAATTTATTCAATAGGCTCCAAGGAGCGAGATATTACAAACATGGGTCTCATGACCCAACAATCAAAGCATACAAGTCAAAGCACAAGCGGAAGCTATCATGTCTGAGTACAGACATCTATAAATGAAAAAGGCTGAGAAGCCTGACTATCTATCAGATCCTGCCGAGGGCACAAGATCGTAGCTGAGGTATCAAGCTAAACGTCGAAGTCCACGCGAAACTACTAGTGAGACCGAAGTCTCTCTGCAAAAACATAAAATAGGCAAACGTGAGTACAAATGTACCCAGCAAGACTTACATCAGATCTAACTACATATGCATCATTATCAACAAAGGGGTGGTGGGGTTTAACTGCAGCAAGCCAGCTTTGACTCGGTGGCTATCCTGAACTACGACTGCGAGTAACTCTTTTGAGGTGGCGCACACGAGTCCACATATTCACCATATCAATACACCACTATGGATCCGCCCCCGTCTCCCTACGAGAACGCCATCCATAGCACTCACGCTTATCTTGCGTATTTTAGAGTATCCACTTTCACTTGTCTATGAACTGATATAAGCAACCCAGAAGTCCTTTTCCGCGGACACGGCTATTCGAATAGATGATGTTAACCCTGCAGGGGTGTACTTCTTCACACACGCTCTCACCACTTACCGCCGTTTACACGACATGTACTCGGCAACCTTCAAGCGGAAGCCCAACGTGGGTGTCGGCCACGGCCTGCCTAAACACTCGAGTCTCTAGTCCAGGTTTATCGCCTATTCGGGTTCCATCCATGAGGAGATCCGGCCGGAGTTTCGCTCACAGCCCCAAACGATGTGAACAGGGTTCCCGAGACACCAATCGGGCGCCCGATACACCGTGCCACGTGCCTACCGCATCACAGCCCACCCCTACGGTCAGCGCTGCCCACGGCCTCCAGCATACTACAAACACCAGAAACTACTTGCAACTCCTGGACAGAGGACAAGGGTGATTAAGAAGCCGAGAGGGTCCATTGGTTTCGGGCCCAATGCGTGGTAGTAGCTGAATCATGGATCACAAACACAGAACTCAGTTCCTGAGGACGGCTGCAATGAGACAACCCACCATGTACTCCTACATGGCCTCTCACCGCTACCTTTACCAAATCGTGTTCACACACTTAGCTCACACACAGTAGGACATGTTCACACACCTCTGATTCATCCCCGATGAATCAGACCTGACTCAACTCTAAGCAGTAGCAGGCATGACAAACAAACATAAATGAGTAGGCACATCAGGGCTCAAACAACTTCTACTCATGCTAGTGGGTTTCATCTATTTACTGTGGAATGACAGGTCATGCAGAGGATAAAGGGGTTCAGCTACCGCAGCAAGTAACAGATGAATCGATGTTGTCCTAATGCAATAAAAGAGAGCAGGAGCGAGAGAGTGGGATTGTATCGGAATGAACAAGGGGGTTTTGCTTGCCTGGCACTTCTGAAGATAACATTGAGTCTTCATCAGTGTCAACGATCACATCATCGGTATCACGTCTATCGAGAGGGGACAAATACCGGCAACACAGAAGGGAACACAATCAATGCAATGCACAATATGATGCATGATCATGACATGGCAAAATGAATGTGTTTTGAGCCAATGCAACTAGCAACAGATTAAATGAAGTTGGTTTGAATACAAGATTCAAATTCAAACTCCATATGTGATTATTTAAATGCCCTTTATATGATTTGTGCTAAACAGCAGCTATAAGTTGTTCTAACATGCATGAAAATGGTACAGATGGATTCCTTGAATTTTTCTGATAATTTTTCATATATAAATTATTTAATTTGGAGTTACGGTTAATTTTCTATGATTTTTAGAAGTTTATATAATTTTCTGGATTTTCTGAATTATTTTAGAAAATGATTATCTGCGTCATCATTGTGTCATGCTGACCTCAGCAGGTCAACAGACCGGGTCCAGGTCAAACCTGACACTGGGACCCACATGTCAGTGTGATTAGCTTAACTAAAATTAATTAAACTAATCCTAATAGTTAACAGGGCTGGGCCCCACCTGTCATTGACTCAGGAGAGTCAACCGGGGCCCACCCGTGGTCAAAGTCAAAGTCGGCTGCCGGCGTTTAGCCGCCGGCGAGCCCGACGCGGCGGCGAGAGTGGTTTTGGCCACTCCGGCGACCAAATGGGCCGCGGAGGGCATCTAGGAGGAGCTGGGGACGAGCCGAAGCTCTTGGTGGAGTCAGTTGCGCTCGGGGCGGCCGGAATCGGTGCCGGCGGCGAGCGAGGCGGCGGCCGGAGCTTCGGGTTCAAGCGGGGTGAGGCCACAGAGGACGGGAGGGATGGTTAAGGGGCTCGCCGAGCTCCTGAGGATGCTAGGAGCACGGTGCCGTGCTCGGTTTCGAGCCTTGCTGTCTGCAGTGACGGCGGCGACATCGCCGGTGGAGCCGAGCTCGCGGCTCCGGTGGGATCGGGGCTACAGGGCACAATCGAAGGGGGGAAGAGGGAGGGGAGGCGTAGGAGCTCACAGCGAGTCCGCAGGG